>NC_087205.1:95819168-95854168 GCF_015104395.2 Macrobrachium nipponense | reverse complement strand
GGGATGGAGTCTTACAGCCTTTCTTTAGAAATAGGCTCGAATCCTTAATAAGGGCCTGAATGGACTGAGGTCTTCATTTCGTTCCAAATATCAAGAATGAACGTGTATCCAAAACGTATTTGGTGATAGTTATATATATATATATATATATATATATATATATATATATATATATATATATATATATATATATATATATATATAGGTCAAGACAATAAAAAGAATTACATTTAAAACTCCCATAAATCTTCAAAAGAATCTCCTGTCGCAGTTAACGATAATTCATCTTCCATATTCTTAAGACACTTTTGACTCCGAACGTAATATTTTTGCTGATATAAAACTTTATGTTGGTATTTATTCGACCATATGCACAGATACCTATACGTATAGGAAACTGAAAAGAAATCTAAGCGAGGGTGTTGCAAAACTCAGACTTGTTTAAATTAAATGTTTTCTTGATAGCGTTTTATCTTATTGCCATTAAATGAAATCCTACACGAATCGGACACACTACGAGTATCTTACCAATGTTCATATTCTCGAACGGGAACCACGCTATTAAAATATGGTACAAAATGGCGGGCAGAAATCTGATCGAGGAGGAAGGTGCTCAGTCGAGCGAAAGAGGATCCTAACCCATTAGTAAGAGGGACTGACTTGCATTTGTTTTGTGTTGTATATTAATAGTTGACCTTATACAGTCTCGGGACAGTTGGTGAACTATGTTCAATGTCGAATTTAATCAATGACTTGAAGGATATAAGAAATAAAATATTTTGACATAATTAATAAAAGCATTGACCACCTCTCAAAACACATGACGTGATTCTGCTCATACGGAATTTGTACGAAAATGTAGACGATATAATAACTTGTAAGATTTTCGCTTCTGGTGAACTTAAGTTTGATAATGAAGAGAACAGCGAGAGACTGGAGATCATTTCTTCTTTTGATTTACACCTACGTTTCGGGAATCCTTTCCCATCTTCAGGGCAATCAATAGAATTAATTTTTACTATATTAAAATATATGTTATAATAAATATAGTTATGTCATTAACCTAAAAGAAAAATAAAGATGTAATATGTTCACCGTTTTGATTCTAGGTACAAAAGCATCTTTATCGCTTCATTATTGTTATTGTTATTGGACTTCTAATCTATTAATTTGACCCCTATGATTTTTTTTAGATAAGCCTTGGGAGTGTATAGAAAAAATTAATGTGACCGAAACGTAACTAATATATAGCTCAACAGAGTGCATTATGATGAACCAACTAACAATGCATTATTATTTCAGTCATGTTTCTCAAATTATCATTAATTAAATTTCCACTGATTGCAACAAGACAATGGACGATCTTCCTAACACTGCAAATTGAGAAAATTTGTCTGAAATCGCCTAAACAGTGAAAAGAGATTGTAGGTAAACACCTCCTCACACCAGATTCATTAATTGGGACAGAAAATTCGGCACTGCTGAATTTCTAACTGACATGTGTATATACTGCTGACGAGGTCACTATGAATCCTTATAAAAAAAATGTAATAGAGGGCTTTTAGACACTTCCTGCTTCCTTTGTATTATAACAAGAAGCAGGTTAATGACAGCCATATCTTTTAATCTACTCCAGTAACTCGTTTGACTTCCAGCGATTAATATTATTAGAGCATTCTTCACGTCACCTGAAGAGAAACCCTTTACTTTGCAGGATGGAAAGTGATGATAAGAGATCGTATTTGCCATTTTTCTTCCTCTCTGGGTATGTGTTATTTTAACTTCGTAATTATATTCTGCAACAGTTGTGTGATTTTTTGTTAGTGTAGTATAGTATAGTAATAGTATAGTATAGTAATAGTATAGTATAGTATAGTATAGTATAGTATAGTATAGTATAGTATAGTATAGTATAGTATAGTATAGTTTAATTTAATATAGTTTACTTCACTCCAGAGTTTGCGTGGGATATCATGGAGCTACATGGTTATATCTCTTACTTATGCTTTCTTTCAGTGACTGACTTCTAGGTGGAGGACTGCTTGGGTCATATGATTCTTATTCAGAAGCAAATGGGAACTGGACAGTTTTGTATGACGAGTGCCAGTGGCAAAGCAGAAAGAATAATAAGGAGATTAAACCTTCCATTGCTATGAACAGACTGAATCTTCCAGTATGAGAACGATGGTTAAAATGATGGTTACAAGTAAATACTATTTAAAACTTATCATTTTTATGTTATTTATTTATGTAATTGTTTTTATTCTTTATTCTTTATTTATTTATTTATTTATTTACTTATTTTTGCAGTGGCAGTGTCGTGGGATTTGTTAAAATTGCAAAATGCCCTTTCCTAGCCCAGACCCGAAGGATACACGTCAAAGGAAGAGGGAGGGAGGAGATGGGGTAGGGGGCCTTCCTTGCTACTTTACTCCGAAGGATGCACGAGACTTTCCTCTAAAAAGGAAGGAAAAGGAAGGTTATTATGGGATTCAGGAAAAACAGAAAAAGCATAAAACCCTTATAACAGAGGTCACCTATCTACAGAGTACAAATGGGAAAAGGAGGCCTGACAGGTGTTACGAAGCTGCCAGAGAGGAAAAGGAACTCTCCTCGAGCTCAACGGAACAGTAACTGAAATAGTATCTGTAGAAAATAGAGAGAGATATGTTACTTTGCGGCAGAGAGGAAGATGGTACCATTGACTCAAAAAAGAATTGCCTTAGATTCAGCCCTATCAGGGAGGAGGACAAAGGACGAGGGACTCCACATTGAAGGCCACCACTTCAAACAAGTTTGTTTGTTTTGTTTGTTTGTTTGTATGGTGTTTTTACGTTGCATGGAACCAGTGGTTCTTCAGCAACGGGACCAACGGCTTTACGTGGCTTCCGAACCACGTGGAGAGTGAACCTCTATCATTAGAAATACATATATTTGGCCCCTCAATGGAATGCATGAGAATCGAACTCGCGGCCACCGAGGTAGCAGGCCAAGAACATAACGACCACGCCACTGAGGCGCTCAAATAGGGGTAAATTAAACTACCATAAAGCTTTAATAATAGAGATTTAAAAGAATTTTGTCAATTCACCAATTTACCCGGTATATTTTAAAAGGATATTTAAATCACCATCCATGTTATTGGAAAATTACAATTTTCGGTTGAGGCCAAGACAGAAGAATTGATTTAAAGGTAAACAACCAGCAGGTCTCTTTCTTTTCCTGTATTGACTCAGTTCCAGAGCCTTTTTTTTTTTTTTTTTTTTTTTTTTTGTACTCCTATTGTAAAGAGCCTATATTTCAACTTCACGTTTTCCTCCACTTTTCCCTTTCCTCTCTCAGGGGGTCATGGAACATCTTCCCAAAGTTAGTGGGTGATGATCGGTAATTATGGCATCGCTTTGTTTGCTGGAACGTCACTTTTCCTCCTGCTACCAATCGGAATAAATCACTCCTGTCATTCGGTTTCATTGATTCCAGCAATTATTTGCCTTTTAAGAGGATGATGGTCTACTCCCACGACTCCTTTCTTTTTTGTCCTCTCTCTCTCTTTTTTTTTTTTCCCTTCCTCTCGGAGGTCGTTAACGGCGAATCTATGGCAGGTAAAAGGATAAAGGACCTACCGTTTTGAGGGACGGGGAGAATTGGCGTTTTTTTTTTTTTTTTTTTTAAGATCCGGGACCAAGTTAACAGTTAGCTAGTTCCTGTTCTGGACCCCTGTCTTGTTTTCTAGTCTAATTTTCGGTATAATTATCTGTAGTATCGTTAATGGGTACGAAACGGTCCGCGCTGATGATATATTCTTTCTAATTTTCTTTCGGGTATTTCTAACCTTTGGTTTTGGTTACTTTATTTATATATTTTTTTTTTTTTTTTTTTCAAATTTAGTTTCTTTTATGGAATCTTCAGGTAGGATTTCTTTTTGCTCTCGATGAACCTGGATTTCAAAAAATTTTCATTAAGACTTGTTAAAATTATGGAGATTGTCCGGAGTCTTTGTCCAAGAACAAAATTGCAAAGATTTCCTTTATAAACAAATTATGTGTGCATATATATCTATAATAAATAAATAAAAAAGTAACAGTTCTATTAAAGGAGATTCATTGCGTGTCATTTAGTATTTCAAACGACGTACATTGCCATTTCTAACTACTCGATGGCTATATTTGTACTATACATTATCGCAAAAAAGATATTCATGAATGAATTATAAGCAAAAGGTTTTCAAAGCCAAAACGTTTGAAAATGAATCATGTTAAGCATTATTGCTGATATAAACTGATCAAGGTTGCGCGCATGTGGACGACAATAAGTTATGGCAGTCGGGTGCATCCCTGGTAGAGCCGTATACATACGGCTCTGATCCCTGGGAAAGCTTAATTAATGCACTGTCCCCCTTTGCCGGGGTGGGGGGTGGGGGTTGTGAATCCCTTGGTGGGGAGAAACGACCTTTACATGCTCGGGGACCCTCTTCTCTGCAGGTTTATATGAATCACTCTTCTGCTCTAGGGAAATATAGCCTGTCACAAAAACAGTTGGAAGCGTAAGGTTCGTAGATTTTATTTTGAAATACACACACACACATATGTAAACATACATACTATCTATGATATATATCATATATAAGAATATATATATATATATAGTATATATATTATATATATATAAATATATATAAATATATATATATAATATATATATATATATATACTGTATACATAATATATATTATATTATATATTATAATATTTGGTGATTATTTATAATATTATATATTATATATATTATATATAAGTAATATATAATATATATATATTATATAAATAATTAAATTATAGTAAAGTAATTTACTTAATAGTTTATATACTTATACATATATATATATATATATATATAATATATATACTATATATAGTTTTCCATTTTCCCAGAGCAGTGGACTTCTCTCTCTCTCTCTCTCTCTCTCTCTCTCTCTCTCTCTCTCTCGCTGCGTTTACTGTAATAAGTAATTTCTGAAGTACTCTGAGAACCCGGTCATAAATCGTAGTGCCAACCGTTTTCCATTTTCGCAGAGCAGTGAGTGGACATCTCGACCACTTGACAAAGGAAGACTTGCCTTTGTGGTAGACCTTTATCTCTGACCCTCATCAAAGCTCGTTAGTTCTTCACTGTTTTGTGTCGGCTAAGCTACAAATTACGTCCACATCCGGGCCACAGACTTTCCGTTCGGTAACCGAAGGTATTCTGGAGAGATAACTAAAATCTAACCCCACCCCCCGCCCCCACTCCAAAAAAAAAAAAACATTTAGGAGTTTTGCCGCAAACGTTCTTGGAATTCGCAGCAAGGAAGAGAGAGAGAGGGGGGCGAGGCCGGGGGGAGGGGGGGATAATCCCCCCTGAAAAAATTGAGAGTTTTGCTGCAAACGTTCTTGAAATTTGCAGCAGAGAGAGAGAGAGAGAGAGAGAGAGAGAGAGAGAGAGAGAGAAATGGGTGGGGGGCGGGGATATAATTTTTATGCTGGTTTTGGAAAGGGCACTGACTGTCATTTCTCTTTTAACTTTATCCTTTTCATTATAACTTTCATCTTCTTAGTCTACGACTGTTGACATCTTAACCAAACTTATAGTGACACCATCTCTGGTGCTGAAGTCCTGTGTGACTCCGAATCAAGAATATCCCTATGTGTGTGTGTACGCAGCCATTCCCATAATTAGCATGACTGATACTGTTGGCATCACTGAACTCTTCTTCTTCACTCTGCCTGCCACTGAGTCGTGAATGACGCCTTTCTCAGCGAGTAGACCATTTCATTTATTCGTGTTAAATGTTAGCCAAATCCTCAGATTTACAAAGGAACAAATGACGGCGCGTGAAACTCAAAGAAGATTCTCTCCGGTAATCTGAAATAGCACTGTTGGGTTTTGCAGTGGACACGTCGTTTGAAAAGGAACGTTGCTAGATGACGAGCTGCGAAAGGTGATAAAATGCAATAAGTAAATTGCTATTTCCGTGTTATAGAGAGCGGCAAACCTTTTCCTACTCTCGACTAAACCTCGCTCAAGTTATGCCTCAAATCAGATGTCCAGTTTGTGATGTAATTATGTGCTAACTTCTTTCTATCCCAAAATAGATATAGAATTGAAGCCAAGAATCAATAAATTGATTGACATTCTTTCTATCCCCCCAAAAAATGTAGAATTGAAACCATGAACCAATAAATTGATTAACATTCTTTCAATCCCAAAATAAATGTAGAATTGAAACCATGAACCAATAAATTGATTGACATGATAAGCACTTCTCAAAAATCAAGACTATGAAGTTGCAAACTGCATAGGGTACTTTTTCTTCCTATCAACTTGTGAGACAGAATTCGAAATCGAAGAACAATCACAGGAAATGTAAATTGAATTACAAAGGATAAAGGTATAAAAGTTAGTTAAATATTAAAATAAGATTTGCCTAAAGGGAGATTCGAGGTAATATCGGCATCTATGGTTAAAAAAATCATTATCAAGTCATGAGTAGAATTAACCAAAGGAGCGATAGAATAAAACTTCAATTTCTTGATAAGGACACAGATAAATTATATCTTAGTTTAACCAGACCACTGAGCTGATGAACAGCTCTCCTCGGGCTGGCCCGACGGATTAGATATTTTTTCGTGGCTAAGAACCAATTGGTTAGCTAACAACGGGACCTACAGCTTATTGTGGGATCTGAACAAAATTATATCGAGAAATTAAAATTAATTTCTAATCACCAGAAACTAGTTGGCAAAGCTGGGACTAAGGAGACAGAAAGTTGATGATGATACCATCAGGCCCATTTCAGCGGTTTAAGTCAATGAAAGGTAAGTGGCACCTATACAGAAATGTGAGAAAACAAAGTGAAAGAATGTGAGAGTGCGAAGAATACCTGAAGGGCATCATCCCTCACTGGATTTTAACTTTGAAATGGCTCATTTCTATATGTAAAGTCAAACTCTTGGAAAAATCAAGACACATTTTAGCATTTTGTCTATCACAGTCCTCCAGTTCGACTGGGTGGTATTTATAGTGTGGGGTTCCGGGTTGCATCCTGCCTCCTTAGGAGTCTATCATTTTCTTACTTTGTGCGCCGTTTCTAGGATCACACTTTTCTGCATGAGTCCTGGAGCTACTTCAGCCTCTAGTTTTTCCAGATTCCTTTTCAGAGATCTTGGGATTGTACCTAGTGTTCCTATGATTATGGGTACAATTTCCACTGGCATATCCTATATCCTTCTTATTTCTATTTTCAGTTCTTGATACTTATCCATTTTATCCCTTTTTTTCTCTTCAACTCTAGTGTCCCATGGTATTGAGACATCAATGAGTGATACTTTCTTCTTGGTTTTGTCAATCAACGTCACGTCTGGTCTATTTGCACGTATCACCCTATCTATTCTTATACCATAATCCCAGAGGATTTTTGCCTGATCGTTTTCTATCCCGCATTCAGGTTGGTGCTCGTACCACTTATTACTGCAAGATAACTGGTATTTCTTGCACAGGCTCCAATGGAGGGCTTTTGCCACTGAGTCATGCCTCTTTTTGAACTGATTCTGTGCAAGTGCCGGACATTCGCTTGCTATGTGGTTTATGGTCTCGTTTTTCATATTGCACTTCCTACATATGGGAGAGATGTTATTTCCATCTATCGTTCTTTGAACATATCTGGTTCTTAGGGCCTGATCTTGTGCCGCTGTTATCATTCCTTGTTTCCATCTTGAGCTCTCCCCTCTGTAGCCATTGCCATGTGTCATCGCTGGCTAGTTTTTTAATCTGTCTCATGCATTGTCCGTGCATTGGTTTGTTGTGCCATTCCTCTGTTCTGTTTGTCATTCTCCTGTCTCTGTATATTTGTGGGTCTTCGTCTACTTTTATCAGTCCTTCTTCCCATGCCACTCTTGAGCCACTCGTCTTCACTGGTTTTCAGATATTGCTCCAGTGCTCTGTTCTCGATGTTGACACAGTCCTCTATGCTTAGTAGTCCCCCCCCCCCTCCTTCCTTTCGTGTTATGTATAGTCTGTCCGTATTTGCTCTTGGGTGTAGTGCTTTGTGAATTGTCATTATGTTTCCTTGTTTTCTGGTCTATGCTGCGAAGTTCCGCCTTCGTCCATTCCACTATTCCTGCGCTGTATCTTATTACTGGCACTGTCCATGTGTTTATGGCTTTTATATTATTATTATTATTATTATTAATTATTATTTTATTACATTATTATTATTATTATTATTATTATTATTATTATTATTATTATTATTATTTCTAAGGGGTCCACAATAACAAAAATGTTAAAAGTTCGTGTATAATTTATAAACACTTTATAAAAGCTTTCGAACCCTTCCTTGGGTTCATCTGCAGTCCAAATGAACCCTGGGAAGAGTTCGAGAGCTTTTATAAAGTTTATAAATTATACACGAACTTTTAACATTTTTATTATTGTGGACCCCTTAGAACAGTGTATAAACTCTCGTGATAGAGAGTTTTTCCTAATTATTATTATTATTATTATTATTATTATTATTATTATTATTATTATTATTATTATTATTATTATTATTATTATTATTATTATTATTATTATTTAATCAATACCATGCTAACTTGTAAAGGTATAGAAGGTATATTTTAATGGTATGGTCAAAACGTAGTGAACAAGAATGGAAGGTGAGCACATGGCGTACACTGCCTGCAAATCAGACACAAGTACTTATAATGAGTTAAAAGCAATATAGCCATAATTTTGGCAAGGAAAAATCAGATGATTAGCAAAAAAGTCGATAAATGTAACTAATTATTGTTAATCATTGTCTGTGATGGCAAATTAAAGATTATTATTACGGAACATAATGTAATTGTCATACGCAGAACATTTTCATAATGACACGAAAAAGAAAGATTTGAGGTGATTATTATGTGCTGTATATGAAAACAATTTGTAGAATATTGTCACGTGAAAATTCCTAAGCAAAATAGTGTAATTATAGAATAATGTATTCTGTACACTGACCATTTTAAACAAAAGAAAAAATGCATCATAATCTACAGTACAAGGGAAAAAAAGCTATATTGGATTCTATAACTGAAGTTGGAAGAAGGAATAATGGTTTACTGACGAACCTCGAAGTTTGACTTTAATATAAGTAATGTTTCTTGTGAGAAGATTAATTTATTTCTCTGAAGTAATTGCGAAAAAAAAGACATCCCACCACCGTCCCCTTTTTAAATATCTATCTGGATGTGCCCAAGCACAGACATACACATGAGTATCAATGTACGCTGACTATAAAAATGATAAAAGAATGATAACCAACTTCTATAACAGAAAAGGAAAAACTTGGGTCAAAATAAATCCATGCAGAAAAAAAAGTGTTGTTACTGCAAATACTGTAAAGTAAGCATGCAATTGTTTTTGACATGAGAGATATTTTTCTTTTGCGCTGAAGGTGGAAAGGGTAGACATCTAACGGTGGAAAGAGAGAGAAAGAGAGAGAGACAAGACGGAAAAGAAGAAGACGAAGAACGGGAAGATGGTGCCGCCAATACGATATTCGGCGGAGGGTGTAGAAAAACACCGCAGGTACGGATACGACAAAAGCACCGTTACACAAATACTACTAAAGCCGGAGCCCTCAAGCATTCCGAAGAACGGACGAGAGGAACGTACGATCTGCTCCAAAGGGTAGAAAGGAATGCCCTCTAGGCCACAGGGACACCGTCGAAGGAAGAAATCAGCCATCGCCAGCAACATCTCAGAAGAGGGGAGGGTAAATAAACCCATACGTTTGATTCGATGAGGGGGAGGGGGTAGATGAACTCCCGCCCCCTATCCCCCCATCTTTCCTGCCCCCCTCCCCCCGAAAGAAATCCGACCCTTTCCGCATATTAAAGGATGTAAAGGATGGCGAAGGGAAAAATGGTCGCTTATCGGCCAATCAGACAAGAGATTGAGAGGTGGATAACGGAAACCGCTCAGGCCCTTGAGAGAATTCAACCAACAGCCTAGCGATATCTTACGGCGATCGAAATGACCCGATATAGTGAGCGTTACGGAATAATAGCGGCAATGAACACTTAAAAAAAAAAAAAAACTCGATTATTTGAAAGGCGAAACAAAGCGAGCTTGACAGATAGAAGACACTATGCTCCTTTTTTTTTTTTTTTTTTTTTTTTTTTGTCTAAGTATCATGCTTCCCACACGTAGCAGACTTACTCTCGACAGAGGACAGACAAGGTGAGACAGTCGTTGAAAAAGGGCACCTTCAGGTTGCCATACTGCTAAAACTACCTTCAGGTTTCCATGCTGCTAAAACCCCTGGGATCCACCCACTTACACAGTAAAAGCAGAACACAATAGTCTTCATCCACTGCTATTATCAAGAAAATAAATAGATATCAAGAAAATAAATAGATATGGTATCACGCTGGAAAGGAAGGTCCAGAGAATTTAACTCTGTGAGTCTTCGAATTGTAGCTTCGTGTAAATACTAGAGAAAAATAGTATAAACAGTGTGAAAAACTACATATAGGTAATCCTTTAAATTATCATTCGCATTGTATGCTGTAAGCACTGAGTATTCGACAAATATATTATAGTTACAGCCCGATAAGCGCTCATGTTAACGCTTTAGTTGTATATATTTTATGCCCCAAACCCTTTAAAAATGTACTGAAAACACTGTACTTCATGACAGAAAAGTAATTACGTATTAGAGCATAATTCCAAAAAAGAGTGCTCTATAATCATAAGAAGCGAAAGTTTTTTTTTCCAACTACGGTACAGGTTTATAATTTTTCTTTAAGGCAATGTCCAACGAGACGAACAACAACGCATCCTTTTCCAGCCCAGATCCTGAAGAAAAGGGAAAATGAAAAAACTTATTAGTTGACCACGAAAGGAGAGACCTACATCTTAAAAGAAGAAAAGTTATCGAAACCCTAGAAAACAGAAGCAAAGAGCGAGCGACAAAGCCAGGCAGTAGAAGGAAAGACAGTTTTTGACCGTTCGATGCGCGGATTGCGGATTTTTATTTATTTATTTATTTAGTTAGTTATTCATTTATTTATTTTTTGCTTCTAAGTAAAATCATGGGTATTGAGGGCATTCACGCAAATCGACATCGGCATTCGACGGACATCATCGTTCTATTACATCATAGTGCTCCTGATAAAGGATATGCCTGGCATGGCGCGTACCGAGTATCCCCGTTACAAAGAACAGCACTGACGTCTTGTACAGGTGTTGGGAGCCTCTGCGACAAGACCTCTGCCCCTTCTTCATTGCCTGTCAGGTGTCCAGCTATTGGCAGATTAAGAATTTTAGCAATCGCTGTTTTGACACAAGTAACTGAGGAATACGACCTTTCTGAAGAGTCCAGCATAGGCCACAGGGAAGGACATGGTCGATTCCAACGCTGACTGGGCAAGGAATATTGTCAACACTTGCACAAAGCAACATTAAGGTAAATTATTTTAGCACGCGTGAATTAGTTATATTTAAAAATCCATTATAAACGGCTACTTTATTCTAATAATACACCCCAACCGTCAGTAGAAGAGGCCTTGATACTAGTAGATTTATGAACGGTTAGTGATAAATTTTTCTTACATTCTATGTAATGTGCATCCATTGTTACGTAACTGCCAATTACATAAATAAATAATAAATAAGAGTGTCAAATTGGCAAACAAAACAAAGCGCTGAATGTAGGAAAAATCACTCTATCTAGACTGATCTTTCGTGAACTAACTTCAACCACAGCTTTAAACTACAAGGCTATCCCGTGATAGCCTTGTGGTTTAAAGCGCTTCACTGTACGGCCTGAATTCTCAGTTCCGTGATTCGCGCCCATGAGCCGATGAATTTCTCATCAACTAAGAAACTCCCCTCAGGTTCACATATATGAAAATACATTAATTCCGAGGTAGACCGAATTAGATATTAAAGGACGTTTGTAGCTTAATGCGTATATATATATATATATATATATATATATATATATATATATATATATAGTATATATATATATATATAGTTTATTAGTTGGTAACTTTCATACCTCAACATAAGAATATTGTAAATCAAGTACAGTAACCGAAAACTAAATGGGCCTAATGAGGTCAGGTGTATGTGATTTCCGCTGATTTAACTGCACATTGATTACAAGGAAAACAAACCGATCTAGACGAAAGCAGATGATGAAACCAAAAAGAGTCAAGACATCTAGTGTCCTGTACAATTCTGGATCCATCTTACAGAAACGATACCGCTGTTAATGTAAAAGGTGACAGAATCAGTATCAACCAAGTGATCTTCATCTTTCCATATCATTTGCAAATGAGTAATGTCTCAAGCATGTTACGAAGAAAGGAACATCATGTTGGAAGACATACGATGGAAATGGAAGTGCGGGGTAGAAGGAAGAAGGGAAGACCAAGAAAGATAGCGGGATTGTGTAGGGGAAGATATGTTATGGAAAGGCATTAACGAGAACGATGCACAGGACATAAATCGATGGAGACGACTCACTCACAACGGCGACCCCATATAAAAATGAGTTAAAGCTGGGAAGAAGAAGAAGAAGAAGAAGAAGAAGAAGAAGAAGAAGAATATCTCAAGCATGTTTGTTCATTACTCTCCCTTCCTCGAATTTTTGGTTTATTGTCCTAGTTACTATTTAGATCCATTTCTGACGTTCAAATGAAGTTTCGATCAACTCTCTCTCTCTCTCTCTCTCTCTCTCTCTCTCTCTCTAACAATTATTATTGGCCAATCCCCGTTACAATCTTCCACTGAGGGGCATCAAGTGTAGTAGATAAGAGGAATTCCAATTTTTTTCTTTCCATTTTCTCAGACGCTGATGCCCAGAGGGTCGAAGAGACTGCCGGAAATTTAGTGAAAGGGTCCGATGATGATGATGATGATAATGATGACGATGCTGTTGATGAGGGCAGCAGCAGGGAGGGTGCTAACGGGTTACGTCATTATGGAAATGGCTGGGAAAAGGAACGAGGAGAAGAAGAAGAAGAAGAAGAGGAAGAAGATCCTCGTAAAATAACGGACAGTTACGATGAAAATACACAGGTAGAAGGTACCCTTGAAAGAGGTGAATGACCATGAATGGCTTTCCAGATGATTATCAGCTGGGGCCTTGAAATTTTTTTTTTTTTTTTTGCATAAATAGCTTGATGGACTGATATTTACGGCCACCCTCGGAAATGGATCTTCTTTCTCCTCCAGGGCCTATGGGTGGGAAAATATGGGCTGAGAATTATGAAAATGAGGATTTGCAAAACTGCCAAAAAAAAAAAAAAAAAAAAAAGGACCGGTCCCTAGAATAATTTGCACATTGTTAAAGATATACCGTTATTAACTGTAAATAGCATAGAACGAATTCCAGAATAAAATTATGATAATAGTGCTACTCACTTTCATAAGAAGAGGGAAGATCTTTAAACAACAAAATGTAAGAGAAAGGGGCACCAAGTAATTTCGATTGGGCATAGAGGATACAATTTCCATTAGGACTGAAATTCACTTTGCCAGTTTATTTGTTTGTTTGTATGGTGCTTTTATGTTGCATGGAACCAGTGGTTATTCAGCAACGGGACCAACGGCTTTACCTGACTTCCGAACCACGTCGAGAGTGAACTTCCATCACCAAAAATACACATCTATCACTCCTCAGTGGAATGCCCAAGAATCGAACTTGCGGCCACCGAGGTGTCAGGCCACCACCATACCGATCACGCCACTGAGGCGCTACTTTGTCAGTCTAAACACAAAGTCCATAAGAGACTTAAGTCGTTCGTGAATGTCAGTTTCATTCAGAAATTAGACTCCTTCCTCCCAGAGGCGCTTCGAAGATTAGGATTGATTTTATTCTCGCGGATATTTCTTACCCGATATCGGTAGCTACACCTTTAACTAAATCTAAGAGAGTGTATTACTTGACTGAAAATCCTGTTCTTTCTCTCTCTCTCTCTCTCTCTCTCTCTCTCTCTCTCTCTCTCTCTCTCTGGGAAACGGTTAAAAACGACCAAAGTCAATAATCCTCAGTCACCAAAAAAGTACCCAAAATAAAAGAGAGGTTCAACTATTGGACTTTTCCTGTTATTGGGCGCGTTGAAGAAAAGAAAATTTCAAAAGAGCAAACGAATTAATTATGCTCTTTCCTAATGAGTTCTTAAGTCACCAGTGGTTATGATCGTAAGCAGTCTTCCACTCTTATAAAAATTTTTTTATTATTTCAATATAAAAAAGAACATTTACATTGCCCTCCATGTCTGTCTGGAATATTCCAAAGGGATCTTTTGGCTTTCCAGGGAAGGTAGCCTAGATATGGCCGATGGGCTGGATGGTGGCCCCATTCTCTTATCCAGGGAGGCACCTCCGGAGAAGAAGGGCATTCCAGAATGATGGGATCCCCTGTAGCTGAGTGGGTCTCCTGATCTGGAAAGTGGACATAGAGGCGAGAGAGAGAGAGAGAGAGAGAGAGAGAGAGAGAGAGAGAGAGAGAGAAATCCTCATTTTAAATGATTAAGCAATGAGTTGTCTGACATTTGAACTCGAAACCAACACGCACGTGCCCGCCTTTGTCACTAAACACCTGTTTCCCCTTTACTTGAATTATATCCATAAAGAAAAAGGTAAGCTTTTACACACACACATGCATATATATATACATACATATAATCCATACACATATATATATATATATATATATATATATATATATATATATATATATATATATATGTATGTATGTTGATGTATATATATATATATATATATATATATATATATATATATATATATATATATATATATATATATATATTTATATATATGTGTATGGATTATATATATGTATATATGCATGTGTGTGTGTATAAAAGCTTACCTTTTTCTTTATGGATATAATTCAAGTAAAGGGGAACAGGTGTTTAGTGACACACACACACACATATATATATATATTTATATATATATATCATTCGAGCTACAAATGTCCTTTAATATCAGTATTCGCTTCTAAACCACCATCTAATTGATATATTTTTTTCATATATGTACCGAGGGGGTTCCATATCGATTCTAATTACAAATACAACGAGATCGACGTTGATTTGAAATGGTCAGAATCGATATAAACCTTTAGCCTCTCTTGATAGCCGTTTCGGTAGTGTCACTGTCCGATCCTGATTTCGTTCCCCGTCCTACTGGACGGTGGTTCGATCCCATGGGGGTACGAAATTATTATCAACTAAAAAAAAAAATTCCCCCTCGGTACATATATGAAAATATATCAATTCCGAGGTAGAGCGAATATGATATTAAAGGACATTTGTAGCTCGAATGATTTATATGAATCACGTGATGTGATAAATATTCATAATAAGGCTGCGTGGGTCAAACGCTCGAATCGGCTACCATGGTGGAGGGGTTCCATATCGATTCTAATTACAAATACAACGTGATCGACGTTGATTTGAAATGGTCAGAATCGATATAAACCTTTAGCCTCTCTTGATAGCCGTTTCGGTAGTGTCACTGTCCGATCCTGATTTCGTTCCCCGTCCTACTGGACGGTGGTTCGATCCCATGGGGGTACGAAATTATTATCAACTAAAAAATTCCCCCTCGGTACATATATGAAAATATATCAATTCCGGTGTAGAGCGAATATGATATTAAAGGACATTTGTAGCTCGAATGATTTATATGAATCACGGTGATGTGATAAATATTCTATATATAATATATATATATATATATATATATATATATATATATATATATATATTATTATTCAAGCTACAAATGTCCTTTAATATCCAATGCGCTCCACCTCGGAATTGAAATATTTTCATACATGTAAACCGAAAGGGAATTTTTTAGTTGATAATAATTTCGTCCTCTCGTGGGTTCGAACCGCCGCCCAGCGGACACAGAAGAAATCAGAACATCAGTGAATACCGAACAAATCTGGAAGAGTTTTTTTTTTTAGCTATAATTGTATCATGGGAAGCTTGAAATGTGTTGACAGTTTCTGTCCCTTCAATGAAACTTGACCTAACTTGTTTCATTGTGCCAATGCCGTTGGCTGATCGTTCCCACCAACAAATGTATGTTAATTATTCACAGCTTCTGCCAACCAGTACGAATGTATACGTAACTTCAAATTCTATCCATCGTTCATCTTATTCTTTTGAAATATGAGAAAAAAGGGCTGAGATAATTATAAAATAAGTGATTCTAAGTAAACTATGAAATTTAAGCTGACGCCTTTTACAGGAAATGTCATTTAAGAAGAACCAGTTGACGAGACGTGAATTCCCTTGTGGAGCAGTTGGCATATGCCGTGAATCCCCGTTCGGGAATAACCGATGCCCCTCTAATAGAACTAGTGATCTTTCGGGCATGACGCCCTTTTGATGACCTCCGCCGGAAGTGGTCCTTGATCTCTTTCATTCCGGAAATAGTGTTGGGGTCATGGGTATCCCCAGCCTCATCTCACTCAGGAGGACACGAGAATCATGCATATTTCACAGGTCACGGGATGCGAGAAGCAAGCATGGAGGGTGGGGGGGGGGGGGGGGGTGGGGGGGGGGGGGAGGCGACAGGGTCGGGGGGGTTGGAGTTGAGGAGGAGGAGGAGGAGGAGGAGGAGGAGGAGGAGGTGTTCCGAAACCAGTTTCCTCTCGAGATCCATAAAGATAATGGTGCCAAGAAGTTTCAGATGACCGATTGGTGATCAGTTCCTCACTTATTTGGTTATTTATTTATTATCATTATTATTTATTTATTTCGTTTCATTTACTTATTTATTTATTTTTAGAAAGCGTGCCAGCATGAGTGCAAAACTGAATCACAGTCGTTCAGTTCAGTTAGCATAAACGCCACTGAGGTTATTTTAGGTCACTAACAGGCTTTTTCATACCACAATAGATATATCTAAAGTCATATCTATCCATCTATCTATCTATCTGTCTATTTATGTCTCTATCTATCTATCTATTTATCTATCTATCCGCACAATGATGCACGCAAAGGACCATAAGCGACGCGTAGAACCCTCTCACACCCACACTACTATTTACCTCTAATTTGTTGTAGTTCCTCGTTGGAGGCGTGGGTTACGTGCTCGCCTACCGATTCGGTATAATGGGGTTTAAATCCCACAATAAGCTGTAGGTCCCTATGTTAGGTAACCTATTGGTTCCTAGCCACGTAAAAAAAATGATCCAATCCTTCGGACCCGCCCTAGGAGAGCTGTTGATGAGCTCAGTAGTCTTGTTAGACGAAAATATACTGAACTTTAACCTGGACCATGCACGCACAGTTGTCTGAATATCCAGGCGCTTCCTTCCAGTCCATCTTTCACACCATTTATCCGGGACTTTCGAGGTCTTTTTCACCACCCTCCTTCTGACAGTTCCAAAAGAACGCAATCTCTTTGCCAATGTACCTCGGTCTCCCGTTCTTACCACATGAACGAACCATCTTAAAGCCCCAGAGAGTTTTCCTTCACTCACGGAAGACTTTTCTACCACTTGCCCATCTCCACATTTCTCGCCTTCGACCGTTTTCCTTTCATCCGACGATGTAAAAATGGTTGGAATATGTAAAGATATATAAACAAAAGCACAGAAATATATATATATATATATATATATATATATATATATATATATATATATGTGTGTGTGTGTGTGTGTGTGTGTATGCATAAATTTACATATATATATATATTATTATATTATATATATATTATATATAATTATAATACACTATATTTATATATATAAGCATTTAACACACATAAGTGTAAACGTATTTATGCATAAACATATATATGGGCATATTATAAATACACCCGCACATATACAGAATATATATGTAAATATATATATATATATATATATAATATATATATATATATATATATAATATACACACACACATATATATGCATACGCGCTTGCGTAACGTCACAGAAATGACGCATATGATGTGCTTATATCAACTATGAAGTTAAGAGTCTTATGATTCAGCATAGGCCATACAAATCTGCTGAGTTGTGACAACAAGATAGTTGTCAGTTGGCAGCGCCCTTGAGGAATAGCCATGGCAATAAATCACATTATTATGGACAAAAAATAAACACTTGGGGTATTATCAGACAAATAATCACTGCTTTTTACTCCTCAGCTGGGAATAAATCTGCCGTGTTCTCTCAAACAAGTCTATCATGCTTGTAAGAACAAAGGCCAATTATTTTGAGCCATCATCTAAAAGAAGCAGTTATTTTGCCGATAATAATTTCTTTGGCTTCCAGTGTTAAGGGATATAGCTATAATGACTCATATTCCGTGCTCTGCAGTTTGGAAACAGTTTCTCGTTGCAGTTTAGAAATCATGAATGCTCTGAAAAGGAATTGTATTTTTTCAGGTTTGAAAAACAAAAGTTTCTATTTATACCATTCTGACGACACCGGACGACACAGGAAAAATCATTTTCAACAGAAGGCCGCGGTTGGTGGCGACTTCTGTTAGTGCCGAAGGAAACGTAAAAAGAGAATTGTTTACAAAACGTCTGAGCCTGCTTGTCCTTGGTCAGGCGAGTGTCCAAGTGACGCATTTAGACGTTTAAATCAAGTGGCCACTGCGAACAGTGTTGATGTCAATCTACGAGATAGTGAGGCATTGGAGCAGACGACAATTTAGCTAAAAACTTGTTCACAAGCATTTTGGCAAACACGATATGATTTAGTTCTTGTTCGAATGATCTAGTAGTTGTTTTGAGAGAAACGCTTACTTGAGTTATAATCATTGGATACAATTCAGAATCATTATTAAGTGGATAATTTTACTAAATGCCTGAATTTTAAATATTCATAAATTTCCTTTAATGAAATAAACATTCTACAAATAATAAAAAAGAAAAAAATGCCAGTTGACATTCTTACGTAGACATTAAAGAAAACGGGAAAGAAGGCAGTATAGCAGATTTCCCCTGATATTAAAGTGTGAAAGCAGGACGCAAGGCAAGAGGTGCTAACGTGCTGCTGATGAGGTTTTTGTGTTGGTGTAAGCAATGGGGGTGAGGTCATTTTTTCCACTGTGTGAGTTAACCCTTGATCCGGTAATAAAGGATGACTAAGGGAGCGATTGTGATCTAGTCGTGTGGTAAAACAAACAGTGTAAGATATTATCAGTTTTAGCAACACCCATATCTGCTAGAATTTTGTATCATTCTATGTTTTTGAAACGCAAACCGAAGAGGTGTAGCTTTCCTCAGAGAGAGAGAGAGAGAGAGAGAGAGAGAGAGAGAGAGAGAGAGAGAGAGAGAGAGAGAGAGATGAAAACAACAAGCAATAACAAAGTGGCCAAGGTTGAAAATCGGAACGTGTCAAATTGAAGACAACTGTGTCAAAGAGAACGCGCCCGTAACAGGCCAATGAAACCCTCAGAACCAAAAACGATACGACCAATTTTATGCTTCGAGAACATAATAAACGGTCCTTGTTAGATCCTACATGAATGATATACATGTCAGAAAGCGACTGAAGTAGATAATTGCTCTATTGCCACCGCGCAACAGGAAGAAGAGCTTAATAATCGAACAACTTATTTCTTAAAAAAAAAAGTACAATATTAAATGACCTGCCTAGATTAAAAGCTGGGTTGTTTGATTTAATCATAAATACCACTAAAAATATACAAATTTCTGTAACAAGACGTGATAGCTTTAGATTTCGAATACTGACTTAATCTTTTCTAAAAAAGAGGAAAATGATAATTCACAATTCAAGGCAATACATCTTCATCCACACTTCGCCCAATTATTTAGCATCCCCTTGGCACGCCGATTTAAAGATGTACACACAAGTAACAGGAAGGAAATAAAAAAAGATGCAAGTCACTGTTTCTGATCTTCCGTCTATCAGGACGAAGAGGCGAGACAGAGAGACAGAGAGACAGATAGAGACAGAGAAAGAGGCGGGAGACGGGAGTCACTGTCGCTGATCCTCCGTCCATCAGGACGAAGAAGCAAGACAGACAGACAGAGAGACAGATAGAGGCTTGGGGACGGGAGGAGGAGCTGGGACTATAACGGGGAAGAAGATAGATCTTGTCCTAGATTCCGTTGCCTGGGCTTTGTTCTTGGAAGGGTTATAACCCGTTCAGGGGATAAAAGCGGCAGGAAATGGTTGCCATAGCGATGGATGGGCTGGCTAACGGGAACTGTAGGTACGGTTTCATCAGGTTTGTTTCAAGATTAGGTTATATATATATATATATATATATATATATTAGTATATATATATATATATATATATTATATATATATATATATATGTATATATATATTACAAAATATATATATATATATATATATATATACATATATATATATAATAATAATATAATAAAAGCAGCCCATAAAAACGTCAAAATATAGAAAGCAAGTACTTTATTATTATATACATATATATATATATATATATATATATATATATATATATATATATATATATATATATATATACACATATATGTATGTATGTATCTAATAAAAGGAGCCCATAAAAACGCCAAAATATAGAAAGTAAGTTCTATGTTCCAGAAACTGCTCCTTCTTCTCTCTTCAGTCTATGAAATATGGTACTTACTTTCTACCATAAAAACGCCATATAGAAACTAAGTATACTTTATCTTAGAGACTGCTATCTCTCTCTCTCTCTCTCTTCAGTCTCTGAAATATATAATGCTTACTTTTTCTATATTTAGAGCGTTTTTATGGGCTCCTTTCATTAGATGGAATTCTGTTGTAAGCAACATTTTTACCAGTCATATATATATATATATATATATATATATATATATATATTATATATATATATGATATATATATATGTATGTATATATATACATATATATGTATACACACACACACACACACACATATATATATATATATATATATATATATATATATATATATATATGGCACTTAAAAATGCGTGAATTTTTACAATAAAAAAGCAACAAGCTACAAATATCGTTTAATATCCTGTTCACTATATATACCTTGGGAATACCTCACACCCAAGAGGAATTATTATTGATAAGTGTTTCGTCCCTGGCAGGATTCGAACCGTTGTTTGGTGTAGAAACAACGATGGACATTGACCTTACGAGAGAGAGAGAGAGAGAGAGAGAGAGAGAGAGAGAGAGAGATTGAAAACTGTTTTGACATATAAATGGCTCACAAAGCTAGTAAAAATCTAAGGACTATGAAATAAATGGAAAAAAGTATTTTTTTTAAAGGGCTGAACGACCTTTACCCAGGTCAGAAATAAGCCTTGAAGACCTCTTCTTCTCTTTGGGGATTTAGAGGTCTTGGAAAACCCTCAAAAGGCGTCATTGTTCGAGTGTCAGGGAAAGCCCTGTAAAACTGAATTTCACGCTGGATTTTATGTAAGGGCGTCTTCTCGTGAGGAAGTCAAAGGAATTCACTGATACTGGTTCTGACATCTTCAGTGTGAATGGAAAAGCAAGTAAAACTAAACTTCCGTACATCATATAAATCAAGGCCATCGAAAATAAAAAATCTATCTTTCGGTGATCTCGGTATGATGCTGCATGAGCCGCGGCCCACGAAACTTTAACCACGGCCCCATTGGTGGCCTGACATATATATCGTTGCCTGATGCACGAGTATCGCTAACGTTAACCTTAAATAAAATCAAAGCTACCGACGCTAGAGGGCTGTAATTTGGTATGTTTGATGATCGGATGGTGGTTGATCAACATACCAATTTGCAATCTTCTAGAATCAGTAGTTTTTAAGATCTGAGGGCGGACAGTAAAAAGTGCGGACGGCCAGACAAAGCAGGCATAATACTTCTTTTTTCAGAGAAGTAAAAAACAAAATTGAAGTGGATATTGTCTTGACATTTTGTATAACTTAATTAACTTAATCTTCCGTCACCCACCCTACGATGAAGACGTTTATTCGCTGAAAATATCTGGAGATTTCAGATGAGCCAACGTTCAAACTGGTACTTTCAGGCTGAATGGTATACATATATATAGGTAGTTCACTATCTGTATTGACTGAATAGCAGTCTGCTAAGGACACTTGAAGAAAGTATGTGGTCACTTCAATAAATCCTCCTTTAAGATGAAAACGTTATGTTTTCCTGGAAGGCTGGGGTCAGGCAACTATATGTAGGCCGCATGTACCTGAATCCCAGTGACCCGGGGATCCGGGGGGTGGGGCTAGTGGTAATGCAAGGGATAGAAAGTCCGATGAACGGCTCCTTGCCCTCTTAAATAAAAGTGTCGTCCACTGCTGACGAAATGTGGGTGGGAGGTCGGATCGCAAAGCTGCTTGTGTAGCCTTATCCGTTCTGCCTCTTTGGGCAGTGTCAGTTGGTTTAGTAAATTCACAATAATGCATCCAGGTGACTAACGCCAATGGAAAATAAACCATCAGTAATATTATAATATGCTGCTGAGTGAATCCATTCTAAAAAGAGCCAAAAAATATAATACTATAAAGGGCTTATGATTACACCAAATACCAAAGTATATCATAGTTTTACCAGACCACTGAGCTGATGAACAGCTCTCCTAGGGCTGGCCCGAAGGATTAGATATTTTTACGTGGCTAGGAACCAATTGTTCACCTAGCAACGGGACCTACAGCTTATTGCGGGATCCGAACCACACTATATCGAGAAATGAATTTCTATCACCAGAAATAAATTCCTCTGATTCCGCGTTGGCCGAGCCGGGAATCGAACTTCAGACCACCAGATTGGCAGCCGAGCGCGAAAACCACTCGTCTAGCGAGGAACTACACAAAATATCAAGAATCATGTCATTCTAAAAGGGCTTGAGGAAACAGTACATATGGAGAAGATACAGTTAAGAAAACGGAGACGTTGTGATAATAGAATCATGTTTCGAAATAAGCATGTCGATTGTTAAACTGACATAGAACAATAGGAAACTTTATTATACAATTCATGCAAATCGCAGCGGCAAGGACGCGATGCAGGCGGATGTTAATTTTATAACTTTAGTCGGGAAGTACTCTTTGTTACGGCGTGAAATTGAAAGGTCTCATCTCCTGATTAAATGGAATTAATAACCTGTTTACCTCAGCATGTCTTCTTCTTCTTCTTCTTCTTCTTCTTCTTCTTCTTCTTCTTCTTCTTCTTCCCAGCTTTATCCCCATTCGGGGTCGCCGTTTTTGTTGAGTCTCTTCCATCAGCATTTGTCTCTTTTACTTCAAATTCTACGCGAAGAAGCTGGCATTCGAGCATAAGTGATTATATAATAAAAACCATAGGATTTGACGACTCAGTTATCACTTTTCATTAGTTTATTCTGATAACATGAAAATAATAGCTTTCGGTAACTATGAATCGGTGGTCGTCTCCAAAATGGAGACCATATTAGATTTTCGACTATAGTAGATTCACATCAACCGTGCATTTGATGTCTAGGCCAGTCCCTTACGACGCTCCTGATTGGCTGTTGACAAGCCAGTGACAATGCTGGAAACTTATTCTCTCGAGAAAGTTCACATGGGTAGGATCTATGTTCCACCTCTCTTGACGGATACGTCTTTCAAAAGTATCCCTCAGGAGAGGTGGAACATGCAACCTGCCTATGTGAACTTTCTCGAGAGAGTGAGAGTTTCCAGCCCTGTGATTGGCTTATCAACAGTCAATCAGGAGCGTCGCAAGGGACTGGGCTAGACATCAAATGCACGTTGATGTGAATCTACTATAGTTAATGTTAGTCTCTTCTGTTGCTTATGCTGTCGGGGGAATAATAATTATTCAAGACCTCTTTCACATAACACCATGTTCTCAGAGGGACTTGTAATTATAATTTTTCCCTGAAAAAAAACCTTATTCATATTTTGATTACTTGTCACGAATATATCAAATGCATATGAACAAGGTTTCTCAAGTTCAGTTTAACAGACTGTTCAGGATACTATCTTTCAACCATTAATTATATTTATGAAGGTCAGAGATACGTTCTTAACTCTTGTCTTCACTGGGCCTTCATTAATTAAAGGGCGAACAGCGACAAGAGCAGCGATATTAAATGGTTTCCTTAATGATTATAAATTACTCTTTTAATGGCAAATGAGTCTCTGTAAATAGATACGTTTTTTTTTATTCAGTTTTACATTGACAAATTTCTTCCAGATTTGCTGGCCCTCTCATTCTCGTTCGAATTTAATATGTCGGTCCTCTGTTGGAATATACTGATCTTATGTGGACTCTTAAACGTAATCATATCTTATTTGATATTTAATACCTCCTTTTAATATTCAGTCCTCTTTTCCAAGAGTAATTTTCTATGCAATATTAGGTAACGATGCGAAGTATCATAAAATAGTGTTCTGGTATTAGAAAACTCCTTCCTTCAGAAACTTCTGAGCAATGACAATTCCCAAAAATATAGTATTCAAATTGAATTATTTTGTAAATTTATTTTTATTTAAGATTCAGAGTCCTGTAAGCTTACACACCACTGCATCTCCACTTCTGAAAACCGAAGTTGTGGTGGGTGTGGGTGTGGGTGGGGTAGGAAGGTAACTCTAGGGGTGTATGGAATCTGTCTACGGGAATCCGAAATTTTAATCTGAGACCCTCAATCTTACAATTACACTTATCAAACTCTTGACAGCTTTATTTAAAATGAATTCTTTCAAGGCTGGGGTTCTTCTTGTTCATATAGTCGTGAGGCAGGTGAAATTAATGAAATGAAAAGTTCTCGGCATAAAATCGAAGGTGCAGTGGGTGCATTCGAGCGGGGCAACCTTCGGCAAGAAATAAATCGATAAACAAGACGTAGCTGACAGGTAAATATGAGTGAATGTGAGACTTATTAGATACGTCCCGAAGAGGGTGTGGTACACACACACACACACACATTCAGTTCAGGATCTGAAGCACCTGGTTTGCTCAGCCGTCATTACTAACTGAGATGTATTGTTTTAAGGAGATATTCTTATTATCGCTATCAATGCTTAGACCACAATCCTCCCTCGTTTCTTTTATTTAGTGATTTGGGTGAAACTTGGTAGATGGATTAAGGATTTTCTAATATTTTTCGTGACCTTGACTAATTTTTCAAGGTTGAAGGTCAACGTATGAGCCAAAATCATAAATATTTTCTATAATCGCAGAAACGTTTATATTTAGAAATCTGGGTACTTCAGAAATTTCCACCGTGTTGAATGCATTAATTTGTGTATTGCAGACCCTAACCCATTTTTCAAGGTCAAAGGTTATTGAAAGGTTCAAATAATTTACATTTTTTTCTGGTGTACCTACGGATCTTCGGACGGATGGTTATTTTTAATTTATTTTACCTTGATCTATTTTCTAAGATGACAAGTCAGTGGAAAAAAAACGTAACGCTTAGTTTTTCATGATTATGACGAAAAATGGCTGGTAGGTACTATTGGGGTTAATAGAAATTTTCCATATTCTTCAACATGACCATTCTCAAGGGTACAGGTCAATTCAAAAGTCAACATTTTATTTACTTCTGAACAGATAGGTGCCAATGGTTTCGGACTTATTGTCCACCAACCCATTATTGTATTACTTATCCTATTTTAGCAAGACTCCAGATCAATTTAAATAGCAACATTTCGTTTCAATTTTACTTTTCTCTGATTTCCATGAAACTTGAAAGGCTCAGTGTTTTATTCTTATTTTTTTTTTTTTTAAGTCTCCATGGACGTTTTTGACAATGACATGTATCCCAAGGTCAACAGGCAATTTCATGGCCAAACGTTTAGCAATACCTGGCCTTCAGAACAATCGCTAGAACGTACAATCAGTGCGTTCAAAGGCTACATAGGCAGGATTTGGGGCGTGGTCTAGGCTACCTCTACAATTTGCTAAGAATTAAAAAAAAAAAAATTAAAAAAATTAAAATTTCTGCTCGATAATTCCTTTTAAACACGCTATATTCAATACTTACGAAAATGGGATTAAATTCTGTTGTAATCTATGACATTTAGAGCATTTCGCAATGGTGAGCTCTCTCGGTTAACGTCTATTCGTTGATAAATAAATATTATATAGTTTTACCGCATGATTTATTGTTACCTGATCAAAACTGATGACCATTGTGATAATATCTTCACTTGAATATGAATGTCCAACCAACATAATATATATATATATATATATATATATATATATATAGTAATATATATATATTATATATATATAATATATATCTATATATTATATATATATATATATATATATGATATATATATATATATATATAGTATATATATTTATATATATACATTATATATATAGATTATATATATATATATATATATATATATAAATATATATATATTTATATATATATATCCATATATATACATGTATATATATATATATATTGTCAAGTACCGGACCTTCTTCATTAATTAATTAAACGGATCCGTGTACATATTGTATATACATAAATAAGTAACTATTGGTAACCTTCTTTCGTAATAAGTACGAAATCTTGAAATTAAGTTAAAATGTAGCTCTCCAGTATCCTTGTAAAACCTACCTTCTGATTCCCCCTCCTGTTTCGTTCTCCTTACTCCCCCTCTCTCCCATCCCCCCCCACAATTTTTCCTTCGCTCTGGCTTATTTGCCACCTGTGTGTCTCGTCCCAGCTCCTGCCTCGTAAGCGCTTGTTAATTTAGAACTTCTCTGATCATTGTGAGTACGGTTATTATACCATATGATAATTTTTTTGGATTTTGGTATTGGGCAGAATATTTAGTTTATTATGTTGGTTATGTTAATTAATTGGTAATGTTTTGATATGTTAAGTTTTGTTAATTAAATGTAATTGTTTTATTGTTTTTTCCATATAACCTATTGTTAATTTTGTGGATTTAACTTGAACCTTGACAAATGGGGGCCTGACCGGGATCTCTAAATTTAAAAATTAAATTCTGCCCAAATCCATTTCAACGTAACATTTTGTATTCTGATCGTGGGATATGATTATCATGTGTTGAGTATTAATGTTACAGTGCGCAAGTAATTCAGTGATGTTTCAACAGTGATACCGTAATCCTTTTAGAGTAAGCTTTTATTTTTAGTGCTAACGAGGTATCTCTATTGTTCTGTCCGCGAGCCACCATCGACCTCAAGTGTCTTTTAAACTTTAATTACGGTTGTAACTAAGCCAATATAGTTTATAATCGGGTCTTGAGCACTGATTAACCACTTTCGTTGTTTTTGGAGCATTCAGCGGAAAAATCATAAGGTAACATATTTTGCTTAGCGGCCGTCGACATGGGTAGTTCGTGTAAATGCTCGTTATAAACTTAATTATCCTTGTCCGAAGCATTCTTTTACCGAGGTGTTAACTTCAGAATTCGCTTCCCAGTTTCCATTGTGCACATTTATTATGACTTAGTGTTTAACACAGTATATGGTGTAGACTATATATCCTACTTTCAGAAATAGCAATTGTTTACAAGGTGTTACTAACAGGTAGACGTCTCTTAACTCGAAAATGCCGCTCTTTAGTGTTGATGATTTTCATAGTTGACGCCCAGCGTCACGCCTGACTTCCCATTTATTGTCGCTAATAAGAATGAACTTTTGTTGTTAGCAGCTAAATTTGGGTAGCTCTTCCTCCTTATGCAAAGAAGGATGTAGTACGTAATTACCATAGTACAGCATTGTATAAGTGAAGAACCTAAAATGGAATAAGTTTGAGGGCAAAAGAAAATATAAATTGAAAGAGTGTGGTTCTTCCTCCTTTATGCAAAGGAAAAAGGATGTAAGTTACGTTAAATTACAATAGTCAGCAAATTTGTAAATAAAGTGAAAAGACCTAGTGGGATAGGTTTCTGAGGGCAAGCCAAATATACGTAGACGTGGGTGATAAAATCGTCGGATGTAGAGTATATGAAGCTGGCTATTCAGTTAGAGCAAATAAAAGAAAAGGGAAACCATAAAATGTTGAACTAGAGAAGAAAAAGAGAGAGTTGGAAATTGAAAATCAGCTTTATTAGACAGACAGCAAAAAAGGAAAATGAGGTTTTATTAGAAAGACGGCAAAAGGAATTGGAGTTTATTCAAGCTAAATTAGACTATGAAGCTCAGTTAACTCAGCAAGTGGAAGAGAGTAAAATCAGGTTAGCTATGGAAAATAAAAAGCAAGAATTAGAGAAACTAGAAGCTAGACAACCAATGAAATTTGATTTGACTAGATGCATCAAGTTAGTTCCTAAGTTCGATGAGACTGAAGTTGACGTGTTTTTTAAGAATTTCGAAGACTTGGCTTCTTACATGAAATGGCCTCTTGAACAATGGGTGTGGTCATTAAGCCTAAGTTGGTCAGGAAAGCTGCCACTGTTGTTGGTAGTCTGGTAGGTGAATTGAGCTATATGGTAATAATCAAAAAAGCTGTTTTAGATGCATATGCTGTAACTAGTGAAGGTTATCGTCAAAAGTTTCGTAATTATGTTAAGCCCCATATTAAGACTTGGACTGAATTTGCTGCAGAAAAATTAAGGTTGTTTAAGAAGTGGCTTCACTCAGAAGATGTAGGTTAACTTATGAGGAATTAATTAATCTCATTGTAACTGAGGAATTTAAGAGACGTCTCCCTCAAAAATATCATGTTGTATATAGCTGATAAGGAAGAGAAGGATCTCAAAAAGGCAGCTGTTTTGGCTGATAAAAAAACTATTCATTAATACATAAAGGCAGTCTGGGTAATGTAAAAACAACATAGAGCAGAACCGCTGGGTGATAAAGATGGGAAGACTTATAGGGGTTTGTTTTGCAATTATTGTAAGAAGGAAGGCCACATGATTAGTAATTGTCCGAATCCTGCATGTAAGAGGGGAAAAGTGACTGAAAACAGAGCTCCAGTTAAGGTGTTCCCAGGATACAAATCAGACGCCGGTAAAGAATCTGCAATGCATTGCGTATCACAGGATAAGAATTTGTTTGAAAAATTCATTTGTAACTTTGGCGGTACAATATCATGCACAGTAGTGATAAAACCCATTAAAGTAAAGAAAATGTTAAGGGATACAGGTTCAAACCAAAGCATTTTAATTAAGTGTTGTTCCAAATCTCACATTGCTTGATGAAAATGTCATAGTCAGGGATTTAACTGACGCTAAACTATTGCCGCTTACAGAAGTGTTCATGGATTGTCCGTATCTAACTAGTAAAGTAAAAATGGCTGTTAGAGAAGGGAATTTCCCCTTGCCAAATGTACAAGTGTTACTTGGTAACGATCTTGCTGGAGAACTGTTGTTACCCACAATCTGATAATGTATGAAACTCCTGGAATAATAAAGGAAAGTGAGAATGAAAGAGATCGTGAGTACGAAAAAGAGGAAAATGAAAAGGAGTCAAAAGTGGAGGGTTGTGTTAATGTGATGACCCGCAGTATGGTTAATAATGATCGAGTGAAAGTAAGTGTACCCAAACCTCGCAGATAAAGTACAAATGAACAAGAAAGCCTTGTAAGTTACAGAAAGAAGATCCAACTTTAAAGGGTTTTATTTAAAGCAACGCATTGGAGAAAGGAATGGAAAAGGTACCTGGATATTACTTTAAGGATGATGTACTTTTCAGGTTATATAGACCTCCTAGGTGGGTAATGATGAAAACCTGGAGTGAAGAGAACAGTTAATTAAGTCCCTCAATGATTTACGTATAAAAAGATTTTAGTGGAGCTCGCTCTCACAATGGTTTAATTCCACATTTTGGAATTACTAAAAAACTTACCACAACAATTAGCATATGATGGCCTAAAATGAAGGCGGATGTTGTAAATTTCATTAAACATTGTCATATTTGTCAAATGCCGGTAAACCTAATAAGGTTATACAAAGGCACCTTTGAATATATTATGTACCTCATGAGCCCTTCATCGAATTATCCTAGATTGTGTAGGTCCACTGCCTAAGACAAAGAAAGGTAATTGTAAGGTTCAGTGCTTGTTATTGTTGGGAACAACCGTTCTGTCGTCGTTCCCTTGTTGAAGGTGCCCTCTCTTACCAGTAGTGCTTGTTTTTCTTTGTAAGAGGTGACTTTTCTTTTGCTCCGCATTGTGATTAACTTTAGTCAGGTTTGGGTTAGCAGAGAGTACAGATCTCGACAGCATAGCAGCTTGGAGTTGGAGAATGTTGGAACTGAAGGTATTTTCGGCTACCTGTGGCCCTCTGCAGTTCGAGGATGGTTTTGATGGCTGAACCTTGTCCATCGGAGGAACGGTGTTGTTCCTGTTTGACAGCAGACTTGCTGTTGCCTTGACTCTGGCGATCATCTGTGTGTTTTTGGAGATGTTCCTGTTGGCCGTCATAGGGCGGGTATTTCGATGATCGTGCAGCAGTTCAATGGTGTTTGTCCTCTTGGACCCTTCGTGGTCTTGACATCTCTGTGTAGATTGTCGTGGTGTTTTTTGTACTGCACGAGGGTATGTTAAATGTTAATTCTCCAGATAATGTATGTTACCTTGTAATTTTGTACAAGTAATTTGGTATTTGTGCTGCTTGATTTGTTATATTACCGCTTTGGCTATTGGTATTTATGCTATTAAAGTATTTAAAGATTTGCATTTATGCTGTTTAACAATTGCTGTATTGTATGTATTTTACGCTGCTTAAAGGTTTTCCATGTGTAGCTGTATGACGGTTGTTGTACCATTATATTATTTAAGCTGTCGGGGGTGCATTTCTTTATGCTGTCGTGATTTTGTTGTTGTTGTAATTAAGTATTTAAACAATTGTTAACTGCAATGTTTACTGTTCATAATGATTTTTACTAAAAGTAACCTTTATTTATGCTGCATCTGTTATTGACTCTTTGCTAGGTTTAATTTATTTTGGTAATTTAATTATTTTTGGACCAGACCTGACTCACTTGTATATATGTGAATAATTTAGGCTTAATAAAGTAGTTTTAAGGTTATTCTGCTGTTTTGTTGAAGTCCTTTTCCCGTTGTTGCCTCTGCCCCTGCCAGACTTTCCAGTCCCATTATCAATTTTCTTAAATTAATTTATTTTTTTTGAACCTGTATGGAGCTCATGGCTGACCATAACAGTAATCAATATCTTGTGACTATAATGTGCCCTACCTCACGATTTCCTATTGCACTTCCAGTCAAGATATTTCCTCTAAAAATGTTCTTAACCACTTACTCAAAGTATTTACAACTTACGGGTTTCCTAGGAAATCCAGTGTGATAGGGGTACCAATTTTACTAGTTATGTTTTCAGTAAAAACTATGAATGAGTTGTGTATAAAAACAGTGTCTCTCATCTCCTTATCACCCCAGAATCTCGGAGCATTAGAACGGCATCATCAGACTTTAAAGTCGTTGCTTAGGAAATTTTGTATTGAATCTGAATCTGATTGGGATGAAGGCATAGACTATTTACTATTGTAATTAGGGAAGTACCTTCTGAGTCTCTAGGTGTATCCCCCTTTTGAAATGCTTATACGGTCGTAAAGTACGTGGTCCTTTACAAGTAGTTAAAGATAAGTTACTTGACAAGTATAACGTAGAGGCTATAACAGTGAGTCAGTACCTACAGAAATTAAAGGGAAATATTAATAAGATTCATAAATTTTGCCCTAAACAACTTGTGTAAAAATCAAGAAGAGATGAATTAGGTATGATAAAAAAACAGTAAAGATAGGAAGTTTAATGTGGGAGGATTTAGTCTTGGCCTTCTATCCATTACTGGTTCTCCTTTTAAAAGTAAGTTTTCTGGCCCTTATGTTATACAGAAACTTTTAAATAATCAGAATATATCATAAAAACTCCAGATAGACGTAAAAGCACTCAGTTAGTCCATGTCAATATGCTTAAAGAATATCATGCCGATTCCTCTGCTGCTCTATTTTGTTCCAGAGACACAGATATTGTAAAACAAAAAGTCCACCACCTTAAAGGATGTAAATTCTTTAGGCCTAAATGAAATCCCATCTTGGGCTGACTTTTCTAATAAAGAAATCTTAGAATCTCTTCCGCAGTATCTACAGCACCTAAATGAGGAGCAACGGTGTGATATTAAGAATCTGCTACGACAGTATTGAAGATGTATGCAGTGATAATCCCCGAGAATGCAGTGTTATTTCTCACGACATTGAGTTATTGCCAGGAACTCGTCCTATACGACAAAACTACTATCGAACCAACTTTGAAAAACGGAAGGTAATGCAAGAAGAGGTCGAGTATCTACTGAAGCATAAACTTGCTGTGCCTAGCAAGTCTCCTTGGGCTTCTCCTTGCTTACTAGTGCCCAAGTCTAATGGTAAGGTCAGGTTATGTACAGACTATAGAAAATTAAAATTTGGTAACCATTAAAGACAGTTATCCCCTGCCACGTATTGATGACATACTGGACTCCATTGGTAAGTCGAAATATTTAACCAAGTCGATATGCTGAAGGGTTATTATCAAGTCCCATTGTCAGGGAGAGCGAAGGAGATGTCCGCCTTTATTACTCCCTTTGGGTTGTTCCAATATGAAAGACTTCCTTTTGGTCTGTGCAACGCACCTGCCACATTTCAGAGAATGATAAATGATGTCATAAGAGATCTGGATGGTGTTTTACGGTTACTGGATGACATTCTTGTAGTATCTGACACATGGGAGGAACATCTTTGTAAACTTAAAGCACTTCTTGATAGATTTAGAAGGTTGGGTTTTGACAATAAATCTTGCTAAATCAAACTTTGCTAAAGCTCGTGTAAAGTACTTGGGACATGTTATTGGAAGCGGGGAAATCTTGCCTAAAACCACTAACATAGAAGCTATATTAAATTATCCCGTACCTACAAACAGAAAAGAAGTAATGAGATTCATTGGAATGACCTCCTATTACCGTAGATTTTGCAAGAATTTCAGTAATGTAGCTCATCCGTTGATAAACTTGACTAGTAACCAAGACTAAATTCGTATGGGATGAATCTTGTCAAGACTCCTTCAAACAGATCAAAAAGCCTACTTTGCTGTAAACCAGTATTAACAACTCCTGATCCTTCAAAACCTTTTGTTCTCCAGGTAGATGCATGTGACTACGGTGTTGGTGCTGTCCTCCTACAAGAGAAGCCTGAAACTAACTTGCTTCACCCTGTGTCTTACTATTCATGCAGGTTGAAGAAGCACCAAAGGTCGCTATCTACTGTGGAGAAAGAACTCCTAGCTATAGTACAAGCCTTGCAGAAATATGAAGTCTACGTTTCCACAAATAACCCCATTACTGTGTACACCGACCACAACCCCTCGTCTCTTGAAACAGAGTTCGAAATGTGAACCAGAAAATTTAAGATGGTCTCTCTACTTTGCAAAACTTCAATATCGGTGTTCAGCAACATTCGTGGTCAAGACAATCTTATAGCTGATGCACTGTCAAGAACACCCGTACCAGGGAATATCGTACCTTCATAGGTTACGATCTCTTCAGCGGGGAGGAGATGTCAAGTACCGGCCTTCTTCATTAATTAAACGGATCCGTGTACATATTGTATATACATAAATAAGTAACTAATGGTAACCTTCTTTCGTAATAAGTACGAAATCTTGAAATTAAGTTAAAATGTAGCTCTCCAGTATCCTTGTAAAACCCACCTTCTGATTCCCCCTCCTGTTTCGTTCTCCTTACTCCCCCTCTCTCCCCATCCCCCCCACAACGTTTTCCTTCGCTCTGGCTTATTTGCCACCTGTGTGGTCTCGTCCCAGCTCCTGCCTCGTAAGCGCTTGTTAAGAACTTCTCTGATCATTGTGAGCACGGTTTATTATACCATATGATATTTTGGATTTGGTATGGGGCCAGAATATTTAGTTTATTATGTTGGTTATGTTAATTAATTGGTAATGTTTTGATATGTTAAGTTTTGTTAATTAAATGTAATTGTTTTATGTTTTTTACATATAACCTATTGTTAATTTTGTGGATTTAACTTAAACCTTGACAATATATATATACTATATATATATATATATATATATATATATATATATATATCCATATATACATGGGATATATATATATATATAGTATATATATATATATATATCCATATATATACATGTAATATATATATATACTATATATATATATATATATATATATATATATATATATCAACCACTCAGTTGTATCAGCAGTCTAATAAAGACAGCTGTTGACCTCTTCAGAAAACAAAACGAAGAGCCCCAGGACGTTTCAGGTAGACGAAAAAAAAAAATCTTGAGCATTTTGAAAGGAAATATATATCGTTAAAGCAGTTATTGACATTTATTTTAGAAATTACATTAGTCATGTGGTTTGGTTCTATGGTATTAAATCTATATATATATATTATATATATATATATATATATATATATATATATTATATATCTATATATATATATATATATATAAGTCATATCACATTTCCGTGATTCATATACATATATCGAGCTACAATTGTCCTTTAATATCTAATTCGCTCTACCTCGGGAAATTAATATATTTTTTCATATATGCTTAACCGAAGGGGAATTTTTTCTCTATATAGACTTGCCTGGGCCGGGGCGCGAATCCATGAGCCTTTCAAATCCAGGAACGTCAGTGAAGCTTTTACCTACTACCACCCACCGCAAGAGGTGGTGTAGTAGGTAAGAGCTTCACTGACGTTCCTGGATTTGAACGGATCCATGGGTTCGCACCCCGGTCCAGGCAAGTATATATAGAGAAAAAATTCCCCTCCGGTTAAGCATATATAAAAATATATTAATTCCAAGGTTAGAGCGAATTAGATATTAAAGGACATTGGAGCTATATATATATATATATATATATATATATATATATATATATATATATATATATATATACATATATATATATAACATATATATATATATAT
>NC_087205.1:95729168-95814168 GCF_015104395.2 Macrobrachium nipponense | reverse complement strand
CTCTCTCTCTCTCTCTCTCTCTCTCTCTCTCCTAAAAATCTAATAATCTTGAAAGTCCTCTCTCTCTCTCTCTCCTAAAAATGTAGTAATCTTGAAAGTCCTCTCTCTCTCTCTCTCTCTCTCTCTCTCTTCTCTCCTAAAAATCTAATAATCTTGAAAGTTCTCTCTTCTCTCTCTCTCTCTCTCTCTCTCTCTCTCTCTCTCTCTCTCTCTCTCCTAAAAATCTAGTAATCTTGAAAGTCCCGTGGTATTATCTCTCTCTCTCTCTCTCTCTCTCTCTCTCTCTCTCTCTCTCTCTCTCTCCTGAAAATCTAGAAATCTTGAAAATCCTGTGTATTTCTCTCTCTCTCTCTCATAGATATATTAGAAGGATATAATCCTTCAAACTGGAACAAATCTAATGAAAACATCTTGAAAATAATTGAAGAAGTTTCCAAATAAAATCCAAGTGGTCAAGAGACTCATAAAGAAAATATACATAAACAAACATATTCCGACAAAGAAAATGAATAAGGTGAATCTTGTGAATATCCTCCATAATTGATGCATTAGGAAAAAGAATGCCAAAAGCATGCAAACTGTGTAAGGTTTGGTATAGCATAGTCAATCCACAAAACCTAATCAGAAAATGTGCTGCATGCAACATTCCGACCCATCACAGTGTGCTGAGGTAATACAAGATTTGAGAAAAGATACAAGAATTTTTTGTTCAACATGTCTATCATGGATAGACAATGTTATTAAATCAAGATTGAATGTACAAATAGTTGAGGATGAAGAAGAAGAGAAGGAAGGAAGAAGAAGAAGAAAAAGAAGAAGAGGAAAACGGAAGAGAAGTAAACAAAAATGAAATGACAGAAAAAAATAAGAAAACAAAGAACAAGATAAAAGTATGGATGCAGAGATACTCATTGATACTACATATGAGGCAATAAAGCAGCATACCTACGAACCAAATAAATTACGATATGACAACAGAAAAGCAAAATCCCGAAGAGGCTCTACCCAGATCTACACAATGACGGGAAAGAGGAAAAAAAAATAGACAAGAAGACAAAATCTGCAACCTTTTGAAAAGAGGGAATTGCAGATTTGGAGAAAGATGTTACTACAAACATCCTAAGATATGTCAAAACTATGAAATATATGGTAAATGTGCATACTTAGATGGATATGGGGATGATTGCAGAAAAAAACCTAAAAGAAGGAAAAAGATGTAAGTTCGACAAAAAAATGCAAATATATGCACCCTGTAGCCATGAATCATAATCAAATAAATAACCAACCAAGTAATAAAATCCAAAATAAGAAAGAAACAAATAAAGAGAGAAATCAAGAATATCAGGTAAAAGAGAAAAGCAAACCACAACCAATGAGATATGCAGAGGTGTCAGAAAAAAATTTCAAAGCATCAGCTCGAAATTCTACTCAAAGAGATAATAACTGTATTTATTATGCAAGAGGATATTGCAGAAACGGAGAAAATTGCAGATTCAGACACAAAATGAATAAAATTATGATGAAGGAAGATCAAATATTATGGAAAAGTTGGATTTTTTAATGTCAGAATTTCTGGAAATGAAAAAAAGAACAACATACCAGAAACAGGAAAGAGACATGGGAAAATCCTTATTACTACCAGTATTAAATGAAGGAGAAAACACGCAAACCATCATAGTGATGAATGCGCAGGGTTTAGTTACGAGTAACTCAAAAAGAAAAAATAGAGTACTTAGAAGAACAACTCCCACCCAAAATGAAAAAGAAAATAGATATAATGAATATAAGTGAACCTGGTATTCCCAAGAGACTGGGAATGATGATCAAATAAAAGGGTTCCAAACTTATAGATCAGATAGAAAAAATAGGAATCAAGGGGGAACCGCAATATATGGGAAAGACAAAAAACAAGGAAAAAATATAGAGAAAATATAGTAACTCAGAATGTGAACTAATAGCGGTAGAATTTGAATCTGAAAAATTGATGAACATAGTAATATATAGACCTCCTAATACTAAAGAGTTTGACTTAATAATGAAAAAATTGGATGATATATGTAGGAAATTCACAAGGACTGGACTATTCTCTTCTATCTGGTGACTTCAACTTTCCTTTCGTAGAATGGAAAGAACGAATAGGTTGATTGTGGTTGTACTTATACATATAAAAAAGAGAGTAATAGTAGTGCAGAAGATAAGAGGCAATTTGAAAAGCTATTAGATATGCTACTAGAATACAACATTCAACAAATAAATCACCTGCCAACAAGGAAAAGGACTACTTTAGACCTAGTATTTGTGAACGAGATGAATTATGTTAAAGAAATAATAGTTTATAATGCGAGTATTTTCAGACCATAATGTCATAGAAATTAATTAAACAGTTCATTCCAAAGGCAAGTGAAAATAGAGATAAGCAAGAAATGAAAAAAAGTAGGGAAGGATAATGGAAAATACAACTTCTACAGTAAAAAAAATATAAAATGGTCAGAAATTAATGAAGAATTAAACAAAGATTGGGATAACATTTTCGTAAGTGATGACATAAGGGTAAATACGGAGATATTATATATTGGATTGGAGAAAATAGTGGAAAAATATATACCGAAGAAGAAAAGTAAACATCATTCATGCATACCAAGAGACAGAAGGATCTTGTTCCAGAAAATCAGAAAGTGGCCCAAAAAAGGTCTTGCAAAGAAAAAAAATGCATGGAAAGTTATAGAACTAAAAAGTAAGATAGAAAATGCAGAACAAAAGGATTATACCAATCAAAAGAAAATGAACATGAAAAACGGGACTTGGAAGAAAAAACCCTATTCATATCAAGCAAAACCCCAAACTATTATACTCATATGCGAAGAAGATGAATAAAAGAAGAATAGAAATAGGCCCTCTGAGAATTGAAGGAGATTAACGAATAATGAAAAAAAGGAAATTTGCAACATACTGGCAGAACGATATAAGAGAGAATTCACCCCTAGAATAGATAATGAAGATAATGATATAGAAGTAAGGGAAGAAAATAGTGAATATTTAGCTGACATAGAAATTAATGAAGCTGATATTGTGCAGGCAATTAATGAAATTAAAATGGAAAAATGGAGCTGCTGCAGGGCCGGATGGAGTCCCTGCTATTTTGTTAAAGAAAGTAGTTCATTCTATCGCAAAGAACCACTTGCAATATTATTAAGACAAAGTGTAGATACAGGCAAGATTTATGATGAGCAAATTAGCATATATCACCCTACTTCAAAAGTGGATCAAGACTAGAGGCAAGTAATATAGGCCTGGTGAGTCTAACATCACATATTATGAAAAGTGTATGAAAGGGTAATGAAGAAAAAATATTATGAAACATTTAATAAAAATAATTTGTTTAATATAGGACAAACACGGTTTCGTACCCGGAAAAAGTACACAAACCCAACTGTTAGTCCACCGTGAGAACATATTCAAAATATGAAAAGCGGAAATGAAACAGATGTGGTTTATCTAGACTTTGCAAAAGCTTTTAACAAAGTAGACCATAATATATTAGCAAAGAAAATTAGAAAACACTAATATCGTAGGATAAAGTAGGAAGATGGTTAAAAAGAATTTTTACACAACAGAAAACAGATAGTTATTGCAAACGATGAGAAATCGGATGAAACCAAGGTAATATCCGGTGTGCCACAAGGTACGGTGCTAGCTGCAATATTGTTTGTTATTATGATTGAAGACATAGACAGTAATGTTAAGGATTCGGTAGTGAGTAGTTTCCGCTGATGACACAAGAATAAGTAGAGAAATTACTTGTAAGATGAAGATAGAACGGAACTCTTACAAAGAGACCTTAACAAAGTATATGATTGGGCAGAGGTAAATAGGATGGTATTTAACTCTGATAAATTTGAATCAATAAATTATGGAGACAGAGAAGGAAAGCTATATGCATATAGGGGACCTAATAATGAGACAATCACAAATAAGGAAGCAGTTAAAGACCTTGGTGTGATGATGAATAGGAACATGTTATGCAATGATCAAATAGCAATTCTGTTGGCAAAATGTAAAAGGCAAAAATGGGAATGTTTTGTTACGGCACTTCAAAAACAAGTAAAAGCTGAACACATGATTATGCTTTATAAAACATATGTTCGTAGTCCACTTGAATATTGCAATATGATATGGTACCCACACTATCAAAAGGATATTGCACAAATAGAGAGTGTACAAAGGTCCTTTACAGCTAGAATAGAAGAAGTTAAGGACCTAGACTACTGGGAAAGACTACAATCCTTAAAATTATATAGTCTAGAAAGGAGAAGAGAACGCTACATGATAATTCAGGCATGGAAACAGATAGAAGGAATAACAGAAAATATCATGGAACTAAAAATATCAGAAAGAGCAAGCAGAGGTAGATTAATAGTGCCCAAAACTATAACCAGGAAAAAATAAGGAAAGCACACAGGACATTAAATCCACTACGCACCAGCATCGATAATGCAGCGTCTATTTCAATGCGTTGCCAGCTCATCTGAGGAATATATCAGGAGTGAGCGTAGATGTAAGAATAAGCTCGACAAATATCTAAAACTGCATCCCAGACCAATCCAAGATTGGAAGATGCAAAATATACCGGAAGATGTACTAGCAACTCTCTGGTAGACATTAGAGGCGCCTCACACTGAGGGACTGGGGCAACCCGAACGAACTGTAAGGTCTGTAAGGTCAGGTAAGGTCTCTCTCCTCCTTCTCTTTCTCTCCACCTTCTCTCTTCTCTCTCCTTCTCACCAGAAATTAAATAAGCCCAATCTTGGAAAAGCCCTGTGTATTATAAATTTTGTGGTAATATCAGTAATAGATGGAGTGCTGCTACTGGAATTTCCAAGAACTAAACTAAACGTACTTGGTGACTTAGAAAAGGAAAAAAAAAGACATGACAATAAAGAAGATGAAGAACAATTCTTAGAATTCACTGTCGAGTGTCAGGTAGAAAACAGATACAGAATATCGCGGAGTGAAACAATGAATAACAAAATGGTCTGATATGAAGGCAGTAATACAATTCATGAAGGCAACGTTACTATTTTACTGCGATGATTTCAGGCAGTGTTGCGTAACATTATCGCCTTGATCTGTAACAGTATATTAGAACATACATTCACCGTGCTTTTGCACTGGCAGATCAAAGTTTAATGGTTCTGAACTGTTTAAGGGGGAGAATTAATAGAGATACAAATGCAAGTCATCTGTGGTCACAGTCATTACACTGCACTAGTAATCAATCAATCTCATGATGTGAATGTTCGCAGATGCCTTTGGGGAAGGCAATGACTTGCTCTGTGATAACACGGCGTCAAAAATAGCAATAAAAAATAAAAAGAAATGAACACGTGGGATATATATATTACATAAGGACGACGACAGGTATATGACAGGTGAGATGCTGCTTTGGCAACTACATATTTATCAGAAGAGGACCGTTGTGAAAACGGTCGAAAGCTCCTAGTTTTTCACCTTTATGTAATTTGGAAAAATACAGTATCATATACATTATTGTGGGTTTTAAGCAATGATATGTTTGGTTTGTTATGCGTATGAACGAAAGACCAGCATGCATATCTATAAATCTTAAAAAAATGTAGGAGTTTTTGGTTTTGATGCGCAAGGCAGTATCTTTACATGAAAATAGATTGGTAATTATTGAAAATGAGGACGAGAGAAAGACATTTCAGTATACGCAATACTACGAGAATACAAAAAAAAGAATTAAACAAAATACTTGGCTGTAAGTGAAAATCAAGTGTTAGAACGGATGTTCTGATGTGCGTTTGTTATCACTTATCTAGCAATGATAAGGCTGCTTTTGTTATGTGATCTTCAAAGACAGAATTCGGTAGAGAGAGAGAGAGAGAGAGAGAGAGAGAGAGAGAGAGAGAGACCTTACCTTACCTTACAGACCTTACATCTTGTTCGGGTTGCCCCAGGTCCCTCAGTGTGAGGCACCTCTAATGTCTACCAGAGAGTTGCTAGTACATCTTCCGGTATATTTTGCATCCTCCAATCTTGGATGGTCTGGGATGCAGTTTAGATATTTGTCGAGCTTATTCTTAAACACATCTACGCTCACTCCTGATATATTCCTCAGATGAGCTGGCAACGCATTGAATAGACGCTGCATTATCGATGCTGGTGCGTAGTGGATTAATGTCCTGTATGCTTTCCTTATTTTTCCTGGTATAGTTTTGGGCACTATTAATCTACCTCTGCTTGCTCTTTCTGATATTTTTAGATCCATGATGTTTTCGGCAATTCCTTCTATCTGTTTCCATGCCTGAATTATCATGTAGCGTTCTCTTCTCCTTTCTAGACTATATAATTTTAAGGATTGTTTGTCTTTCCCAGTAGTCAAGGTCCTTAACTTCTTCTATTCTAGCTGTAAAGGACCTTTGTACACTCTCTATTTGTGCAATATCCTTTTGATAGTGTGGGTACCATATCATATTGCAATATTCAAGTGGACTACGAACATATGTTTTATTAAGCATAATCATGTGTTCAGCTTTTCTTGTTTTGAAGTGCCGTAACAACATTCCCATTTTTGCTTTATATTTTGCCAATAGAATTGCTATTTGATCATTGCATAACATGTTCCTATTCATCATCCCACCAAGGTCTTTAACTGCTTCCTTATTTGTGATCTTGTTCTCATTATTAGGATCCCCTATATGCATATAGCTTTCGTTCTCTGTCTCCATAATTTATTGATTCAAATTTATCAGAGTTAAATACCATCCTATTTACCTCTGCCCAATCATATACTTTGTTAAGGTCTCTTTGTAGCGCGTTCCTATCTTCATCACAAGTAATTTCTCTACTTATTCTCGTGTCATCCGGGAAACTACTGACTACCGAGTCCTTAACATTACTATGTCTGCAATCATAATAACAAACAGTAATGCAGCTAACACTGTACCTTGTGGCACACCGAATATTACCTTAGCTCCATCCGATTTCTCATCGTTTGCAATAACTATCTGTTTTCTGTTGTGTAAAAATTCTTTTAACCATCTTCCTACTTTATCCACTATATTATGTTTTCTAATTTTCTTCGCTAATATATTATGGTCTACCTTGTTAAAAGCTTTTGCAAAGTCAAGATAACCCACATCTGTTTCATTTCCGCTTTCCATATTTTTGTATATGTTCTCACGGTGGACTAACAGTTGGGTTTGTGTACTTTTTCCGGGTACGAAACCAAGTTGTCCTATATTAAACAAATTATTTTTTATTAAATGTTTCATAATATTTTTCTTCATTACCCTTTCATACACTTTCATAATATGTAAAGTTAGACTCACAGGCCTATAATTACTTGCCTCTAGTCTTGATCTTCTTTTGAAAGTAGGGGTAATATATGCTAATTTGTGCTCATCATAAATTTTGCCTGTATCTACACTTTGTCTTAATAATATAGCAAGTGGCTTTGCGATAGAATGAACTACTTTCTTTAACAAAATAGCAGGGACACCATCAGGCCCTGCAGCAGCTCCATTTTTAATTTCATTAATAGCCTGCACAATATCAGCTTCATTATTATCTATGTCTGATAGATATTCACTATTTTCGTCCCTTATTTCTAGATCATTATCTTCATTATCAGTTCTAGGGGTGAATTCTCTCTTATATCGTTCTGCCAATATGTTGCATATTTCCTTTTTTTCATTCGTTAATCTCCCTTCAATTCTTAGAGGACCTATTTCTATTCTTCTTTTATTCATCTTTTTCGCATACAAGTATAATAGTTTGGGGTTTTGTTTTGAGAGAGAGAGAGAGGAGAGAGAGAGAGAGAGAGAGAGGAGAGAGAGAGAGAGAGAGAAGAGAGAGGAGAGAGAGAATGTTTTGTTCTCCTCATAGAGAGTATCAACTTCATTGTCTCTTATTTCTCCATTTATCCTTCTCAGTCAGTTCCGTGTTCTTGATCATCCTAATTTCTTCGTACCTAATCTTATTCAAGACAAGTAGCCCGGATCAAATTGCAGTAATTCTTCAAGTGCAGACGAAGTGGCTCCGTCACTTAGCGTCTTTTTCAACTGATCTTTTTTTTTCTTCGCCTTCGAATCAAGCTCTCTCAAGAAGACATGTAATCATTGGTATCACTTCGAATGTTGCTTGAATATGCCCAACTTTATTTAGGTCTCGTTTTCTCAGATATGTAAATGAAACTATATTTTTCATGTTATGAACGTTTTCTTCTTCATGTTTTGCTCATCCTTTCTCAAAGACTGGACGGGGATATTTTGTTAAGCACAGTGAGGTTCTTCTAGAGAGATTACGTGGTCTGGTGTCAAATACTAAGCTTTCCTCTCACGTTTGAATTCCTCTGTGGTCCATTTTTTTCTTCCCATCTGATCAATATCATCAGCTTTTATATGTGAATTATCTGTGGTTGTTCTAAGTCTTTGTTCTCTCATCTCTGAGAGAATTTCTGTCCGGAGGTCTCGTAACTAGACCAAGCTCAACGTTTTTATTAAGTTAGATTAATCTCACTCAATCAATTAGTCAGAGCTATTAAGACCTGACTTCCACCTAATCCACTTTCTACTCTCCAGTTCAGTTCTTGGATTCAGTCGGCTATGAATCTTATTCAAGCTTTCTGAGATGTCAAGAAGGTCAGCTGATTTAATCTGATTTAATTCAGACACAGGTTTGCCTCTTTTGCATCAATAAAACTAGAAAAACTAGAAAAAAACCTTACTAAAGTGAAACCAATAGTTTGATGATTCATGCAGGTGTGACTACCATAGGATATGTTCATAAAAAAGCAATGCAATAACTTCAAAATAAACTCTCACGGATCCACTGAAAGATCCTTGTGAAGCAAATAACGTTTAAGGATGGCTGAGAGAGTGAATAACCTAGCCTTACTTTCAGGGGAAAAGGTTAAAATCCTCCTTGTCAGTATCTAGTACATCTGCTTTCTCTCCTTGATTATTTAATGATGGGAAACCATTAGCGGACATTAAGGACAAAGGAGACCTACTGCACACGGCCCTGTTCCTGAAAGTTGGTATCGATTTCGGTTCTTAGACACTGCAGTCTTCCTCGACAGCCTAGAAATAATAAGAAGGAAAAATGACAACAGCACTAATAACAGGGAGATACTTGTCAAGCTGTTCACAACAATGAGTAAATTTCGACGTGTCATAGAATGCTTCGATAGTCTTGAAGGTCATTGTACCTTAGCGCAACAACACAGTGAAATCTGCAATGGAATTACGTTGAAATTGGCATTTGTCGTGAAGCACGCTCCACTTTTTTACGAATTTGCTAATTAATCCAAGAACCGTTTCAGATCAGCCTCCGATATTCTTTTCAACGACGAGCGTTGATGAATGCCATGAATACGTCACTTCCGGTTCGCTAGTTTCACCGGGAACTTAGGATTTGGAGATGACCCAAAAGATGCCGATGTGACCTATGGCTTGAAATTTATATGCAAGTAAAATAATATTAAGATTATGACATCCACAGACATATTGATACTCGGTTTTATTTATTTATTTATTTTATTTTTCATATGACCTTGAAAATCGGTCAATATCGTAATAATCATTTGGGTATAAAAAAAATCCTATCGTTCGAACTTTGAGGTACAATCCTGTGAAATGCCATGAAGATCTGGTAAGAAAATGGTCAAATGCAGTCATTTAAAAATAGCTAGGATTACTTGCATGACTGAGATACGAACTCATGTTGACACTTTTTCGTAATAATAATCATAATAATAACTGTTGACCCAAAACTTTCGTTCCCAGATCATGCATATGGCAATACTTCGGCTTATCGCCCTCATATGACATGCCCTTCTCTCTTTCCCCCAAATAAAAGCGGCCCCATTACTTATCATGACAACTGGCCCCAACCCCATTTTTATTTTACGAAGATGAAATTGGGACAGAATTCTGAAGGTGGTAAGTCCTTTACTCTCACATGCATAAATCAGTTGGCTATGGCGGAGGCAAGGGAGAGAGAGAGAGAGAGAGAGAGAGAGAGAGAGAGAGAGAGAGAGAGTTCAGCCATGTAAAAGAAACTACAGCCGCGAGATATATAAATATATATATATATATATATATATATATATATATATATATATATATATATATATATATATATATATATATATATATACATACATATACGTATATATATATATATATATATATATATATATATATATATATATATATATATACACATGTATGTATGTATGTGGATGTGTATTTGTGTTTAAAATCATGTAGAAATTATGTGAGAGTGTGAGCGTTACATCGCATTTATTCTAACTTCAACATCGGCAAAAGGCCACTATAACCTTCTACAAACCAGTTAGCAAAGGAACTAGGACGGGTTAGCCATAACTTTAATTCTCTTTCCGTTTACTGATAGTCTGTGTTTATTTAGATTTCCAGCCAAAATAAAAACACTAAAAAGAAGAAAATGAGCGACGATGACCTTGGTCACTTGTTAATCAGAGGCCATGTTGGCTCTAGTATGCTCTTTAACTCTAATGTTTGGTATTGAAGGAAACTATCTACCACGTTTCATGACAGCCAAAGCGTCAATCAGTTTGTAACGGGAATTATTTGCTTTGTGTGCATTATAAGAATAGCTCAGTAAAACTCCTTCTTTTTATGATATAATGGGATAAAGTCGATGTTATCTTTTAGCATCCAACTATGTCATCTCGCGTTCATTTCTGTTTTACTAAACCTCTTGGGAGGATACATAACACACGAAAATTCTAAATGGTTATGAAAACGCCGTTCTATAAAGGTGTATATAGGTAAAATACCAGAAGCAGTCTTCTGATACTGATTACTCACATTCTTCAGAAAATTCGCTATTTTATTTAACGTTTGAATATTCCTACGAGTGTACTTAACAATACAGATTATCAGTCATCAATAGGTAAAACATCACATCCCGCATACTGTACGCGTCACAGTCAAGGTAAATTAGGGCATAAGCTCTCGGTATCCTTTTGGTTCTCAGTAAGGCATATTTAGTTAAGATTACTAGTCCCTTGATTTTTTTTAACCTAGTTGCGGCGCACCACAGTTGCTTTCGTCAACAGAGGTCAAATATTTTTAGATGGCAAAGAATGCAATAAAAGCCTGCTAGTAGTTTATACTATTAATATTAAATGAACAATTCCAAGGAGAAGAAGTTGGTATTCTGAGCTAGAATCCTTCAAAATGTTAGGTACTCATCACGTCTCTGTCATTTGGCCATAGCCTGAAGGTCCACGCCAGTCCTCTTATACCCTTGTTCACATTACCACACTTGCTTTAAAACAATTTAATTTAAAACAATCGACTAGTTCTAGATAATGTTCTACAGATCATTAAAATCAACACTGGCAAACTGTACACTACTTTAATTTAAAACATTCAACTAGTTCTAGATAATGTTCTACAGGTCATTAAAATCAACACTGGCAAACTGTGCACTACTTTAATTTAAAACATTCAACTAGTTCTAGATAATGTTCTATAGGTCATTAAAATCAACACTGGCAAACTGTGCACTACTTTAATTTAAAACATTCAACTAGTTCTAGATAATGTTCTACAGGTCATTAAAATCAACACTGGCAAACTGTGCACTACTTTAATTTAAAACAATCGACTAGTTCTAGATAATGTTCTACAGGTCATTGAAATCACCCGTGGTAAAGTCTGCACTACTTTAATATAAAATAATCATTTAGTTCTAGATAATGTTCTATAGGTCGTTGAAATCACCAGTGGCAAATTGTGCACTATTTTAATCTAAAACAATAAATTAGTCCTAGATAATGTTCTACAGGTCATTAAAATCAACACTGGCAAACTGTTCGCCATTCATTGATAACTTATCATGAAGGATTGGAAACTTTTTTTTCCATATCCTTATGCTCATAAAAGAATTACTTCCAACAGCCTTAAAATTTTCAACTTAGAGAGTAGTCATGCCGATATCCACGAAAAGATAGTTAGCTGTTTCCCACAGGAATACTCTCATTATGATGGGAACTTAGACAATTAATCCCTTAAGAACGATTCTTTAATTTGCTATATTCAGGTTAATGAATAAGTATGGTATGAAATATAATAACTGGCCTTTGCTCAGATGGTTAGAGTAATGGCAATAGAGAAGCACTATCCGCATAAACAAGGAGGTTGTTTCCCAGTCATGTATTGTGTACTTATGATATAAACAGCAAAGAGACGAGAACATTACCATGAAGAACACCTGAGATTTCATTCCTGTAGTCAACACACGGCCCATTATATAATCTTTGTAATTCATCAGTTAAAAGTCTAGTATAATAAGAATAATGAAATGTTCCCCCAGCTTCCATATGATTGACCTTAAAAACTAATATATATATATATATATATATATATATATATATATAATATATATATATATATATACATACATATATCCTTCCTTTATTTTGGGATAAGGTTGTCAGCCTTACGCCAGTTCTGTGCAAGCTGCAACTCAGAAAGGTTAACCATATGCCAGATAGCCATTTCACTGCATGGACCAATAAAAGTTAGATAAACTGTTGTTTTGGACAAATATTTGTTTAATGTGATCTCTCTCTCTCTCTCTCTCTCTCTCTCTCTCTCTATACTATATATATATATATATATATATATATAGGATAATATATATATATATATATAGTATATATATACATATATTCATACATGCACATAAATATAGTCTTGACGGTCAAACATATGAACGCGTAACATATTTTCGTAAACGTGAAGACGTACACGCACGAGAAATAAATTTCATCGTTAAGGGCAACAAGAAATATCTGCAGAGATGACGAAAATACGTGTAAAACAACTGAGTGGTGTGAAAAGAGGCGTTGCCATTGCTTAGACTTCAGTCGTCACGTCCCACCCAGGAAAAAATTTGACAGTCTCTCCATCTCTGCTATACGAGAAGCGCAACTTCCAACTGAATTCAACCCTGAAATCATAAATGGGTGATTTCCACTCGACGCGTCGGAAGGTAAGATTCCTGGGTAACGATGAAAAAAAAAAAATATAAAAAGAAAAAAAAAACGACAGCGAAAAGTAAGAAGAGGGTCGTGCCAAAACAAACAAATATTGCCAGTACCGGTTGCAGGGTTCAATCACCCGCCTATCAGGTGTGGTCCAACTTGTTCCTCTCAAAGGCTGCCATTGAGGCTTTATTCTCCTTCTTCTGGGAGGTTTATTCTGCAAAGTGAACAGTTCCCAGGTGTAATGAATCAATTGCAACGTCAAGAGGAATTTTGGTTCTTTATTCTATGGAAATTCCGTGGAAAGGCGACCGGCAGATGACGTTGACCTCAAAAGCGTTGGATCAAGGAAAGTTCATTCCTAAGTTTCTCCTGTGTCTGATGCTATTTCCTGTCATGTCCTCTTTTACATAAATGCTAATTCGTTTATTATTAACAAAAAGCTTAAAGCAAGCAGAGCAGTTGTGTAACTTTATCCCTACAAATGAAGTAAACTGAATACTCTCCATTTAAGTAGCTCTGCATTTAAATACAGTAGATGAGTATGACACTAAACGAATGAATTCTGAAAGTACTATTTATAAGGTATAATGGAAAACAAAATATTAAGTATTTACTCACGACCATCAACAAAATTCATTCAAATATTACCATAAATTAGAATAAATTTCTCGCACTTGAAAAGAAAAAAAAAAAAGTGTTCTATTTTTATTTCAGATAACGAAAAAGTGAAATAATGAAGAAATAAGTCAGCCAGATCTCTTCTGACTTAGAAATGAATGTCATGGCAACGCAGAGCCTTCTACCTCGGCAAGACGAAGTCACCAGACCAAGGGCGGGGTTGAGGGGAGGGTGGGGTGGTGGGTGTGGTGGATGGGGGAGGGGAGTGGAGGACCAGGAAAGTACAGTATATCACGGGCCACGTTGTAAACAGACCTTGATCCTCAGGAGGACGAGAGGAATGGCCAACAACAATAACACTCGGGAACGGAAAAATTACACGTACTACTTCCCGCAATAAGTGGTTTTCAGGCAGGGAACAAGAGCGGAAACTAAACGCTATCAATTATTCATAGTTTTAGCTTATTTGCCGGAGAGAGAGAGAGAGAGAGAGAGAGAGAGAGAGAGAGAGAGAGAGAATTCTTTCAGAGTTAAACATTACTTGCAGTAAAGCATTGCATGTGTCATTTCAAGTAGCCTGTTGCATTATCGGACATATCTTTCCACAAACGCACACAATATTACATAGCCAATGCCAGTGCAAAAAAAAGTAGAAACACAATTCTCCTAGAAAGCCGGTTTTTCTGTAGCTTTCATCTACTCTGCGGCGCGCCGGTGGATGTAACATACTTCTTGACCTTTTTGACAGTAGCGTTTCATACGTTTTTTTTTTCTGTGGCTGCTGTTCTGGCCACAGAACTCTCTGGAAATATTGCTCTTCCAAAGCTAAAATAAAATCACGCTGCTCAGCTGTCTCACGCCACATCTTTCGCGCATCTGTTGCAGGTATTAAGTGATTGCTGTTCTTTTCTTCGAGCTTAAAAATGGCGTCACGGGAGGTCTTCATAATTGTCGTGAGAACAAACGACTTTTCATTGATAAACGCTGCTAATCTTGTTCTACGGAGCCACATTGCCTGGGTGGGTGACTAACGTGGGGTTTTAACGTAATAAAACACACCCATTTGCTTAGAATTGGGAGGGCAATGACTCGTATAGTCAACCTCTCGGTTTCGGTGTATCTGGTGTATCTGTTTTTAACCACTGGGATAAGATTCATGATCAAATATTTGGACGTATGGAAATCTCATTAACAAGCTATATTAGAACGTCTCATATTCACCAAGAATTACAAAGAAAGGCGTTCAGCATTTATTTAAGACAAGAGTATAAATATATTTTTTTTCATCTTCTGTTTTCTGAGGGCGCCGCTGCAGTAACACAGGTGGATCTTTATAATATTTGTTTTCACGTCACGGTCGTTTTACACTTCACACTTCACATTTTGAGGCTCTGTTCGAGGTCAAAGACCGCAGACGAATAGAAAATATGAGCAGCTCAGCCGAGGAGCATTTGCAAGGCAACTCACAACGGTTATAATTATCAGGGAGGAGATTACCAAGTTTTCCTGTCTTTATTCAAGCTGATCACAGAAACTGAAATTAAAATTGGAGGTTTTTAGCACTACGATAAGATAAACAGTGAGACGGCCTTTTGTCGATCATATGTACACATGACACGTTAAACATATACACAATCCTATATATATATATGTATACACACACACACACACATATATATATATATATATATATATATATATATATATATATATATATATATATATATATATATATATTATATATATATATATATATATATATATATAGATATATATATATATATATATATATATATATATATATATATATATATATATATATATATATATATATATATATATATATATATATATATATATATATAAAGGTTTTTTGCCACGAAGGAAAAAATGAAAAAGCTATCTCGCTTTTTTCATTTTTTCCTTCGTGGCAAAAAAACCTTTATTTATACATAGCATCACGTTTTATATACTTCGTGATCAAGTTATTCTATATATATATATATATATATGATATATATATATAGATATATATTATATATATATATATATACACACATATATATATGTGTGTGTGTTTGTGTGTGTGTGTGTATGTATGTATATATATATAGCTTTTTGAAGACTGCTATCCACAGTTCAAAATTAGATCCAGATAATAAGGAAGTGTCACTCATATTAACGAGAACGGTATTCTGTGCTCTCTCTGATGATGCAATAAATCATATCATTGCCATTATCGCATCAAGACATATCCTGTTATGTTTATAAGGAAATGACACATGTGCTTGCTTGCTTTAATCCTCGTTGACACAAGAGCACTTCGTTTGCATTGAGGATGTGGACAATTCAGTCACAAATGACTGACGTTTCAGAATTTTCAAGCAACTTTTATCATTTTTCTTTTATTTAGTAATAGAAAAAATCACCTAAATCTCCTCCATCTCAGTGTTCAGTAAAATAATTTGGTTGTACTCCTGAAATATTTGTAATGAGTAAAGTATTAAAAAATCGAAAGCAGTAATATTTTACTTTCTGTCTTGCTCTCAAAGCGAGAAGAGAGAGAGAGAGAGAGAGAGAGAGAGAGAGAGAGAGAGATATAGAGAGAGAGAGAGAGAGACACTTTGGAATTCTCTTTCTCCCACCAAGGTCTTTATTGTGTTGGTCTATCTCCGAAATTGGAGAAGTCGTTTAAGGTCAATATCAGAAGAAATCATAATTGCTTTTCATTACTCTCAAATTTTTCAGAATAAGTAGACAATCACACTGCTGAAATCTGTCACAGTTGAAACTGAACTTTTAACTCATAATAGCACAAAATTTAAAAGCGTATGAGTTAGTGATTTTTGTTGGGGTGGAGCGTCAAGTCTTTCTTTTTTTCTTTTCCTTTTTTGGGGAGATATTTATAATGATACATGTTGTGACTTGGAGGTCTTGTTGCTCTATCATGCTCCTGGTACGAGGTGCAGTAGAGCTCAACTTGTGGTGTATTAAAAACTGAAAGCAATGCATGAAGGCGACATTGTTGAACGAATGCATAACTGATTTCGCTCTATTTGGCTGATGTCCTTGAAGTGACATAGTGGCTCTTTGTAGCCTTCGTTCCTTGTTTACCTGTTCTGATCCTCTTTATATTAAAAGCAATCGATCAGTAGCTTTTATTATTCCTTTTTTTTTGGGGGGGGGGGGGGGGTTTGGAGGAGACTGATTTTGTAAGCTGAGGAGGAGACTGATTTTGTAAGTTGAGGACATCTGTATTCTTGTAAAAGGGAAAGAGGAATACTGCGTTGACCCACTTGAAGTTTCAGATCTTTTGTTTCCCCCATCATCTTTTTATTTATGTAATTGGTTACCCATCACTGTCTTATTGTGCTGCTCATGTCAAAGAATTATGAGTTATCAGAGGTCAAAAAAAAAAAAAAAAAAGCTAGACACAGGAGTAAGATCGAAAATGAGAATAATGATTTGAGCAATTGCAATACGAATCCAAACTGGATGCAAGATATAACAACAACACTGCAGAATGGCGGAAGCACTAGAATGAAGGGGTTTTGCATCCAGGAAGAAAGAAGGGTAATAGTATTGTGAAGGGTCAACGTACAGCTGGTGAGACTTCGGTACAGATTCAGGACGCGGTTTCAACACTGGAGGAATTTCTACATGGGAAACCAAGGCTCCGCTGTGATAGGGTGAATGTTAACAGTGATTTACAATCTTATTTTCTGCAAGCTAACCCCTATGCAATAATAAGCATGTGGCTATTAACATCATTACCGTTACCATTGTCATGCTATGTTAAATAGCTCAACAAAGGGAGGATCCAATATCGATGGATAGTGAAATGCAGAGATTCATATTTCTCATGCATGATGTAACGTAATGCAGCTCTATTTTCTTCCTTCATGTCATTATGCAAGCGACTCTTTTCTTCTTTTTTTCCTTCATGGATTGCCTTATGACACAGAGAGAGAGAGAGAGAAGAGAGAGAGAGAGAGGGAGGGGGCGGGGGGCGCTCTCTTCCACCTTGAAAAAGCTGTATCATCTGGTAGCGTAGCATAATAGTGTGGTCGCAAGAGCAAGAGCAACAGCAGCAGCAGGGCTGCCCCCTCCCCTTCCCTCCCTCAACAGTCACCATCATCACCAAGAAGAGAGAGAGAGAGAGAGAGAGAGAGAGAGAGAGAGAGACTTTACCAGTTCCGCCATACGTGGCAACGTCGCACCCACCAAGAATGAGGTCGGTGCTTCACCCCGAACGACTGACTGCGTGTATACTGTATGTGTCTGTGTGTGTCTGTGTGTGCGTGTGTGTATGTCTGTGTAAGAAGGCGTTCGTCATTTGGCCAGGACTTCGGCTCCAGGGAGATATTCCGGTTCTTTAGTCTTCCTTCCCCAGGAACAGCGAAAGATCGTATGCGGAAGTACATCGCGGTTCTCTCTCATTCATAAAATAGAAAAAAATAAATGGCAGCCATGGCGCTCGTATGTGCTTGCGAGATGTTTAAGATGAATGTTAGTAAGGCATTTAAGATAAGTGTTAGCAAAACCAAAAACAACATCTAAGAACCATTAACAAAGACAATGACAAACCCACAGTACTAGATTATCAACAATGATAAAATTAACAAGGATGATGACAAAATCCACATTAATAGATTATTAACAATGATAACAATTCCAGTTAATTACTGCTATTTTCATCGTTTTTGTTGCTACGCTTTCAAACCCTTTCATGATTGCTAAGATGAGCCATGATAATGATTGGTATTACAATCTGCATTATGCAATGATTACAGGTTTTTTTTTCTCTAAATACTCGAAAACTGAATTCGTGTTTTTATCTTTTAAAAATCGAAGACCCAAGATGTCACAAGGCTTAACAGTAGCAACTAACTCGTACGTAACTTGCTAGAGGAGAGAGAGAGAGAGAGAGAGAGAGAGAGAGTGAGAGAGATTAGAATCCTCCTATCGAGTGTTAGTGAATTTAGCAAAACTTCGAAAAAAACGTGTTAATATAATTTACAACATTACATCCTCGGTGCGCCAACCCCAAAATACTCATAAAGGCACTGAAATAACTGCCCTCGAAGCTGTTCGCGTTCTCTCTCTCTCTCTCTCTCTCTCTCTCTCTCTCTCTCTCTCTTCGATCTTTCATTAACCTCTAACTTTTACTCATTACTCAGTTTTTGCGTTCATTTTGATTATTCCTCTATTTCAATTATTTTTTTTTTTTTTATCCTCAGGTATATAGACAGACAAATAATGGAAATGATCCCTCCTCTCTTTCAGCACACCCATTCGTACATCGACAGAAACGAGAATTTTCTTCTCGTTTTGATGACAATACAGGTAATGAGATAATGATCTAACATTCTCTCTCTCTCTCTCTCTCTCTCTCTCTCTCTCTCTCTCTCTCTTTCCCACGAGGCATTTTCTACCTCTACGATAATAACGTTGGCTCAGAATAGATGCGTCGTTATGTTGCTCGCTCACTGAACATGAGTCTTCAGAATATTTATATAATAACCGCGGACTGGACATGTTCATTCAAACAATTTCCTTCGTAACTAAAAATAAAAATGTGGTGGTTTCTTTGTAACATGTATCGCTCTCGCAATGGGACTCGTTTTTTTTTCACAATTGAATTTGCCTTCCTCATCATTTGCTGACTCACTGAACTAACAAAGAGCGATCACAGCCCTGAGACTTTCCAAGCAACAAAGTACAGAGACATTATCGATCGCCCTTTACGAGGTAAAAGGTTTCCTCTCTCACCGTATTATGCGTTAGATACAACTATACTTTCGTTTCTGTCTGTCTAAAAATGAAAGAAAACCAGCAAAACTCGTATTCCTTCAATCGTTTCTTTTGATGCCATGAATTGTCAAGACAACGGGAGCCTCTGAAACAGAGAGAGAGAGAGAGAGAGAGAGAGAGAGGGGTGTCATAAGGCACTCGCCCCCTTAACTATCACCATTCTTTTACTCGGAATAATCCAAGCATTTCCTTCTCATCGGCGAGTTGTTCTGCTGGAAAGATCAAAGGTCAGAGAGCTGACAAGAAGCCGAGAGAGCGGATGGACGGCATTTGATTTGAATGCAAGGAAGTTCCGGAAACAGAGACCGGGATTCGTACAAGATCTACTATTCCTGGCGCAATCAGGATGTAACTTAGTCACACACACACACACACACGCGCGCGCACACGCACACACGCCATGAATGAATTACTCTGACTGCCAAGACAAAAACAATGAGAGCAATTATGATTCCCCTTCCTCATACCGCCACAGTCTTATAGAGAGGTTTAGAAAGTGTTTCCTGTTATATATGTGTGTAATTATATATATATATATATATGATATATATATATTATTAAATACATATATAATATAATAAATAAAATAATTACAAATATATAATATATAATATTATATATATATATATTATATATTATATATTATTTACTTATATATACGATATATTTAATATTTTTATAATGTTATTAATATTATATAAATATATATATATCTATATATATAATATATATATATAGTATCTATAAAATTACATATAATATATATCTATATATATATATATATATATATATTATATATATATATATAGTATATCATTATATATATATATATATACATATCCGTATATATATATCTTATCCCATATCTATATCTATATATAATGTATATATCTATATATATCTATATATATCTTATATATATACTATATATGTATGTCATATATACTAATTACATATATATACATACATATATATATACACCTTGTATATGTGTATATATATAGATAAATAAATATAACCCATAAAGCGTAGAAGAAGACAACATTAAACATAAGTAACTTTATTCTTACTTCGACGTTTCGAGACCAATATCTCATCATCCAGGCTAAAATGAAGGATGAAAAAAAACTGATAAACAATACAGCATAACAAATTATCTTTTGCTGACACGTAAAGCACATTGAATAAAGCAAAGCAAAGCAAGATAGAACATCGAAATACAAATGACGCTACAGAAAAATATAAAAAAAGCATTATTAAAGTTAAGAGTAGTTGAAACGACACCTTGCCTCAACGGCGTCCGGTTGCTGTATGGAAAATGCACCGAAAGTAAACAACAAGGAGGGCGTGGTTTAAGCTATGTATAAGGGGACAGATGAAGAGTTGTTGTTTAAGGTGGGAACTAGATTCTATATAGCTAGAGAATCTGATATTGGAAGGTGGTGTTCATGTGGACTTGATAATAATATCTTGACTTCCTTAAATAAATAAATATATGCGTTATATATATATATATATAGTATATATATATATATATATATATATATATATATATATATATATATACTATTATATATATACTGAAGGTGGTGTTCATATGCACGAATAAAATAAAAATACTTGAAAGATATTATATATATATATATATATTATTATATATATATATATATATATATATATATTAGATAATAATATATATCTATTATAAGTAATATTAATTACATACAATATAATAATATAAATGTACTATATGTTAGATATATATATATATATAGTATATATATATATATATAGTATATAAGTTATAAAGGCTGAGTCCTGTATAGCATGAAATTCTTCAAACATGAAACGAGTCTACCCCTTATGAATCAAAATTTAATATTATTTCGTTCATTTATTTTGGTTAATTAACTTTATATCATATGCAAATCAAAAGCAGGGGGGGGGGGGGGGGGGGGGGGGGGGGGGGGTGGTAAACGGGGGGGAGAAGTCTCCAGGATAAGAGTGGGGGGGGGGGGGGAGGGATTTAAACTCATTTATATTCAGAGAACAACTGGCAACAAGAGAAAAGTTTTATAGAACTCTGAAAACCAAAGTAATAGTTAGCGAATTTCTTTTACTAACTTTGGTTTTCAGTGATAACGTTTATCTTCTTGCTTAATTGATCTTCCTGCATTAAGCTTTTTTTTCTTAATTTTCTTCATTTACGTTTCCAATATTTATCATTTTATAACATTTTTACGGGTTGTCTTTATTATTGTCTTGTTACTGGTCTCGTACCAACTCTTGTATAATTTGATATCATATGACACACATTTCAGTTTATTTATTAATTAGTTTTTTTTTATTTTTTAGAAAGTAATGACCAGAGATTTTAAAATGGTAGCTTCCGATCACCCAATACTTAAGAGCATATCGAACTGGTCTGCTAAGGACCAAACAGAGCATAACATATCACAAGGATATCATAAAAACTCAACACTCTAGGTTAAAGATTTAATTCCAAACTAGGAAACTAAGTTAGAGGTAAGATGTCTGTACATCTTCCCACAAAACTGATTTGAACAAAGAACAGAAATACCAGCAACCACAATTCTGAAAAGCAAGCAATGTTTTCTGCTGTTGCCTTGTCACTGAATTCATAGAATTAAAAAGGTGTTGGGTATTTTTTCTAAGTTTTCTTTTACATGTAAAAGTAAATAAAAATAATTAGTGCTATTCAAATTTGCAATTCCTAATCGTCGGCAAGATCACACTTGAACTGGAGGGTGATTCAGTCAGCTAAACATGAGTATTGCGAGAATTTTATATAGGTTTCAGACTTATAGTGACCGTATGCCAGAGTAACGGGATGATTTGGCAACAAGTACACTGAGCACGGTCGAAAATAAGTCAAATGACAACGGCATTCCGACAAAATTCTTGTGCCTGGCACATTCTGAGTGGACGAAAGAATGAACGAACGGTCAGTCACTTCCGAAGAGAGAGAGAGGGTTTCCAGTCATTGCTCTAAGGGTGATTTCCATGGCCAGTGGGTTACAGGTAATTCGGTGTACGCACGAACACGCGCACACAAACACACACAAATAAACACACACACACGTACAAATGACTAAGAGCCAATATAGATATTGCTGCCTGATTCTTAAGTCGATTCTAATATATACAGAGCACGCGAGAGACTTTGAAAATATCAATTAGGAGACAGACCGAATATGCAAATGAAGAAAGGAGATTGGTTGCTAACACTGGATAATTCATCATCAGATTTATTTTGGGTGACCTTTTGATTGGTCATCATTTGGTCCATAAGGAGGATCTCATTTTAATTTGTCATTTAAAGTTTATTGTTTTTCCTAATAATTCGTCCTGGGTCGTAACTATTCTTAGGCAAATATTCTGCCATTTTTTAAATAACTCTATGTTTTTTGTAATTTAAGATATTTGTATCAAAAGTATTTGGACACTCAAAGTATTTATCGATGAATTTCTTTTAATCTAAGCTGTAACAAATAGTCGTCATCATCACGGGATGACAAAAATATCAAACGCCACATTATTTAGGAGTTAGAATTCTTCAAATATCATTATTTTTTTATTACAATCCATACTTTTATCCTGAGTTAACAGCATCTTTTTTACGTAGATCCAATAAACATCTCCCATTATTTATCAGAATATTGCTTTCAGAATAACTAAAGGATGCAAAATATAGATAGATAAAAATAGACAAATAAAATTACGAATGGGAAGCCATGTACCACACCTGAGCTGGCAACATTCAAATTATCGTGTTACTTGAGGAGGTCTTACGGGCTGCTCCCAGAGCAAGAGCCCGTGCTGGCTTTGGGTAGTCATTTTTTTTTTCGAGGGAGAGCTAATTTTTATACCGGTATCAAGAATCGAAATAGGACGATTCTCCTACTAATACAAAATTGTCTGCCTCATCTGTTCTATTATTGCAAGCATCATTAAGCTGTTTTTCGAAGTACAATTCCAGCACCTCTCAAGGCCCTTACTAATGTCCCTGCCTGTCAGAAATAATTGCAATATCTAAGAGATTTTTGTAATAAGATCCAAAGTAGGTACATAACATCAAGTGGATTATGCTGCTCTGCATTTTGAGGATGCTACCATTACGAAACGAGCAGCACACGCACACACACAAACACACGCGCACACACACTTCCTCTTGAGACGAGGGGAATCAAGATGCTGCTAGCGGAAGTAACACCCGAAAATTGTAGCAGCACCGAGCAAGCGGGATATCCCCTGACGAAGGTGTTACGATCCCGTGATAGTTTGTAGGAAATAGTTCTTTCCAAAACTACTGCTTTGGGTTATTACCTATTCTACAAATACCATAGTTCCCTAATTATATGTCAATATTACTGTTACAGCAGGTGACGTGGGAGGCGTGAGGTATACTTCAGGCGGGACACGGAACTCTGCAGTAGAAGAGGTGGACGTTCTGATAGTTGTGCGTTGCGAGTGTTATTTTGGCTATACTTCGGTGGTCGTCCTGGGAATCGTGCATCGTTGGCTACGAGGGTAGCGAATTTATGGTGGAAGCGCGCTTTGTGGAAGCTTGAATGCTTCAATGGACTTGCACGTATATATTCCCGGACGATGTAGTTGATGAGGATTCGTCTCTACGAGGAAGTTAGCCGTGTTGTTGATTGTTGGTAGCAACCACGTGATTTGTCCCTCTTGCAGATGTTCCCGTGTGGTGTCCCCCTGATCATTTGGATCAGTATTATTAATTATATAATACTTGCCATCACCCTCCGGTTAAGAAACTGTAACTTTCAGAATTTCATTGCCTAGTTACTATTGTAACTTTCACTTGGATTGTTTTGTAACTTTTTCCATTAATAAGTTTATGTTTATTGGGTTTTCTTTTGTTAATAATTATTTAAAATGTTTTCGTATGTTTTATTATTCCACTCTAATGTTTCTGCTGAAGATCATTATTATACAGCTAAAAGCTATATAAATATAATGTGATAAAAAGGACATTAAATTAAATATGTTATGCGCCTGAATCTGGCGGCAGTAAACTTTTCAAGTATTTAAGAATTGGTCCGTAAACAGAAGGTCTAAGTCATAAATCATTATTACCTTTGCTGGGGAAAAGACGCGACCTTTTGAAGGGATTCCGTCGTCAGTTCGAAGAATCTCGGGAGGTTCGTGGCATCCACGCAGATGACCAATATTCCAAAAATGGAAGAACGGAAATCTAGTGCACTCGATGTCATAATAATCATCTTTGGTGTCGAATGAGGTCTCAGCATCGAGTATTGACAGTAAGCCAGAATCATCATTAGATTTAGTACTATTTATCATTTATGACTGGGATACTGAAAGGTGGAATGCGAAATTTCAGTCATATGCCGCGATGACGAAAATAGCTCATATGCTTATGAGAACATTATCTAAGAAGAAGAAGAAGAAGAAGAAGAAGAAGAAGAAGGAGAGAGAGAGAGAGAGAGAGAGAGAGAGAGAGAGAGAGAGAGAGAGAGAGAGAACACCTTTCTTCCATAAAGCTCAACGGCTTCCACTAACCATCACTAAGTGCTAGCTTCGGAAAAGTTCAATGTCAGCAATTAATATCCCTATATGAGTCGAAGCTGCGCTGCTAGTAACCTTTACGTTTTTACAACGAAGGGTTGCATCAGTGGGCTGTTTTGCAAGACTCCTCAAAAAAAAAAAAAAAAAAAAAATGAAAAAAAAAATGCAGTTGGTTCTTGGGCTCTACTAATACCTATAGCTGGTGGGTACGATCGAATTTTCAGAAGGAATTCACCTCTTGAAAATCCTACAGAACTGGAATGCCGTTAAGCGCTTGTTCTACTCTTGTTGTGGAACTCCCATATATCTGGTGAATGTGACCTTAAGACGTATAACTACTGTCGACCTAGACATTTTTTTTTTCATTTGTGGTTTTATTTGAATTTACTCTGTGATAACTTGTATCTCTCCTCTCTCTCTCTCTCTCTCTCTCTCTCTCTCTCTCTCTCTCTCTCTCTCTGTTGAACAGAGTCGTTTACCTCAAAGGTGATATATATTAGAACACGGTGAATGTTAAAATTTTGTTCTTTTGGCAAATTATTTGTTGTAAACAAGACTGCAACAGCCCAACGCAGTTTTTGTCTAGCTGAATGTGTAATGAAACAGTCAATTAATTTCCCATAATTTTCTTTTAAATCAGTGATTACGCTAAAGCCCTTTATTTTTTTTTTTTTGAAAATATCAGAACTAATTTATAAATCTATCAGGAGGAAATTATGTTTTCACGAATACAACTGCATGTCTTCTTATAGTCCAAGTCTGTTTCCTGATCTGAGATATTCATGAAGATAAAAAGGCATTCATGCATCCTGAACGTCAGCATCTAAATAAACCAAACTTGCTTAATCAGAAGTATATATATATATATATATATATATATATATATATATACATATATATTACAAATATATAGATACTATATAATGTATTATATTATATCATATTATATATATATATATAATATATATATATGATATATTATATATTATATATATATATACACGTACTTATGAATGTTCTCTTCGAACCTTCATTTTCCTAATATTCAGAGAAAAAATTATTTTCAAAACTTCAAATTCTATTCAGAACACATTTACATGAAATAACATCTATTTTCATTCACCCACGGAACTCCAAACTTACCAGTTACTCTAGTTTCAATATCAGTTAAAATTGCATTCATGTACCCCAGCACAACTACCCTTCCCCCAGCTCAAACCCGAAGCAAGCAGTGACCACAGAATTTCCAAAGGTATTATTTCTCTCGAAGTCAGCTAGCTGTAAATGGATAACGCCGGTAATCTTATTTCCTCAATATTATTTCGTTGCTTTTGACGTCATCAAAGAATATAGGAAACAAGTAAATTTATTCATTTCTATAGAAAATAAAATCCTAACAATCAATATTATTTACGAACGCGCTAACTTCAGTAAAAATCCATTGCAGATACCCTAATACTTTTCTTCTTGAATTATAACAAATTACTATTTTTTTCATCTATTTATTAATTAATTTTTTTCCTTTTTTGATAAGTGGGATTGGTACTTTCTCTATTTCCGTTTACTTCCTCTAACTTCTTCCTAATGAACACAATATTCTTTAGAAGCTTGAATTTGAAGTCAATGGCCCCTATGGGCTAGTTCCATATGAATAGGTTTCACCTACTGAATAATAATAATAATAATAATAATAATAATAATAATAATAATAATAATAATAATAATAATAACGCTTCTTCATTGGAATCGTACGTTAAAGAAAAAAAAGAGGGTAAATTGAAGCATGTAACTAGAGAAGCAATCAAAATAGGATATAAGTAAGGGCCACAATTTGCAATGAGCACTTTTTCACCAACCTGGAATTCACATAATATCCATGATGTCATAACGTTTGTGACCTTTAAGTAAAGTAATATATTTTCCTTACGCTATCTTTTGCAATCTCTCGGCCAAAAAAAGAAATCATAACGTTGTTATCCTCTCTCTCTCTCTCTCTCTCTCTCTCTCTCTCTCTCTCTCTCTCTCTCTCTCTCTCTCAGGTGTTTGCTTGCTTAAAATAATAGCATGCCACATGACGTATGATGACAGCACAGGGTCTTGTAATCAACTCGGTACAAATAAATCTGTTCTGTGTTGTGTCGAGCGATAATATCTTAACGATGCGAAAAGTTTCAACGTATTAATTCAAAAACTGAATTACTTTTAACGTTGTTTGTTTGATCCGAGAAAATGTCTTTTATTCACTGCTTTGTTTCCTACTATATTTCAATTATGGTCTTATCAGAGGATGTGCTGAATTAAAAGCTTTATCAGTTTCTTATCTACTTATCTGTATACATTATATATACACACATATAATATACGAATAACTTGATCACGAAGTATATAAAACGTGATGCTATGTATAAATATGTGTATATATATGTTCATATTAATAAATATATACGTGCATATTTATATACATAGAAATATTTATGTACATATATAATATATATGTGTATATATACTATATATATATATATATATATATATATTATATATATATATATATATATATATATATATATATATAAAACTATACATTTATAAATATATGTAAATATACTTATAGCATGTTTTCTTCGTGATACTTTTAAAAATATTTTGCACAAAAATCTATACACCATATAATTTTTCTATGTTCTTTAAGTAACCAGTCATGCATTCTTAAGGAGAAATATAGATCGATACTTAAACACTTGAACAGATAACGTACAATCTGCCTCTGAGCAAGGTTATCTTCTGTGCCCAGACAGTATTGATTGGTTTTTCTTGAAGCTTCTGTGATGATTTAAGCTATTCAGACAGTTGTCAAATTTGTCCATTTTTTTATGCTCGCAATGTCCTCAGCGACCCTTGCTGGCAGACTATGAAACTCATAGAGTGAATTAACATCACTGCCCATCCATTCATTTGCATCTTCAGCCAACTACAGAGAGAATCAAGGTCCTCGTCTGTCTGTCTGTCTGTTACAGTCTCCATCCTCAGTGAGGTTTTTGGGTTCAACTCAAACATAACTTGATCTGAGCTATTTCGTTTTCTCTGTGCATATTTTGAACGATAGTGGCATTTCCTCTGAATTGTTTTGTATATATGTATAAGCATGAAGGGCATCAATATTTTGGGGGACCGGACTTTTGAAAGAAATAAACGTTCAAGATATTTCAGCTGTATTTTCTTTTATCTGTGTCATATAATAACTTAATAATTTGTCATCATTATTATTATGTCAAAAAATGAAAAATTCTATGAATTATCAATCAAACTGGATGAAAAACTCTGAACTCCTATAACTATGGCAATGGAATTAATTTGCTTGCACATTTGCTATCACTCAGAAAGTCCTGGAAGGCATTTACAAGCTTCAACGCTCTTGTCTTTCCTGTGTTTCACTTCCAGAAATCTCCAATATTTTTTTCATCTTATAGTTCTGATCCCAGGAGGTCTGGGTCTTCCAATTCTGCTGTCAAGTACTCTTGTCCCCTGGGGGTGTGCGAAGGACATGTCCGAGCCATCTCCATTTGCACTCCATCATTATCTCATCTGCATTGTGAAATTCCACAATTTCCCTCTTGGTGTCATTTCTCATATGCTGCCGTCTGAATCCTGTAATAGATTCGAATCTACCGTGCATTTGATGTCTAGGCCCGTCCCTTACGTCGCTCCTGATTGGCTATTGATAAGTCAATCACAGGGTTGGAAACTCTCGGTCTCTCTCGAGAGTTCACATAGGCAGGATGTATGTTCCACCTCTCCTGAAAGACGTGTCCCTCAGGAGGAGAGGTGGAACATATATCCTGCCTGTGTAAACTCTCGAGAGAGACTGAGAGTTTCCTACCCTGTGATTGGCTTATCAACATCCAATCAGGAGCGTCTTAAGGGACTGGCCTAGACATCAAATGCACGGCTGATGTGAATCTACTATAGCAATCCAAAGTTTTATTCTCAAATCGACAATATCTTTAGGCTGTAGTTACGGCGTCATTGCAACATAAGTCATTCACGAACTGCAATACAGATTATTAATAACATTCTTTTGGCTTATATTTTTTTATTAACTAAATTATTTGATTCATGAAGTGCACGTTTCACCAAACTCCAAGTACCAGACCCCTTCAGTTTTTCAAACCCTTGCCATCTCCCCTCCCCACAAATAGAAAAAAAAATGGAAATAAATATTCATATTAACAGCTGAGTAGCGCTGAGTTCCTGATACTGCTAGTCGAACCAACGTAAAAACTGTAAGTGATTAAAAAAACTGGATACACCGTGACTTCTACGATAATGGTGTAGTCTTATTAGCATTTGTTGAGATATACAGGGTGTCCATAATGTCCCAGTACCATTCTGGGTAATAAAGGCTTGTAATGGCACTGGGACTTTATGGACACATCCTGTATTTTGTTGAGAAATATCGACATCATTACGCATTTGCAACGTTCGGATTATCGCTAATTCCCGAGATTCTGTGGGTGTTCCCCAACAAAACACCGCTGTCAAGAAGCAAGACTTCTGTAAAACGATTGCCTTTTACACTGACAGCAAAAAAAAAAGCTAAAAAAAATCACGCGTTTAGTTCCCTTTACCAGTCATAGAACGCTTATAGTACCTGTCTATCGGCTTTGACCATATCTCTCTTGATGAGAAAGTCGACCTTTCAGATCCCTATTCCCTTCAAGTGACCAAGTTTGGGCGCATTAAAAATCATTCTTTCTTGTCTACAGTGTTCTCGATTTGATTTAATTTTTTTAGTTATATAGATTTTTGGCATTATGCCAAGCACTGGGGCAACTAAGGCCATTCAGCGCTGAAACGGAAATTGGCAGTAAAAGGTTTGAAAGGTGTTACAGGGGAAATACCGCAAAGCAGTCACACTATCAAACCATTATTAAGAGAGGGTGGACAATATGATGGAAGAAAGAAAACATAAACGGAGGTACAGTAAAAGGAATGAAAGTAGTTGCAGCTAGGGGCCGAAGGGACGCTGCAAAGAACCTTAAGTAAGGCCTACATTGCACCGAATGAGGTGCACTGACGATACTAATCCCCCACAGGGTACAGGGTTCTCGAAAACATTTCCAGCGTCCTGAGCTCCGGCTCCGTTATGGCGTAACGAAGCATAATGCAAAATAGCATTTAAGAACGTTTATGTCAATAAGATCTGACATCATGTGATTATTTTTCTTTTTTATTTTCATTATTTCTACACATCGAATTAAAACTCTAGCAGAGACTGACAACATCGTCTGAGAACAGACTTCAATAACTTCCTCGGGAATTTCAACTGACCACCAATGAAGTAGCGATCCAACGCTTTATCCATTCAGCCACAGTGTACAAAACTTTGACATGCTACCTCTGTGGTTTGCACGTCATTTGCCACAGAAGAGGTCTTGTCAGCAGTTGGCTTGTATGTTTACCTTGATGCTTTGGAATATTTAAAATTGTCGTGACGAAATGTACACCGTAAAAAAAAATAAAGTCATTTAGTACTCTGGCCCTCAAGTGGAGGAGTGTGTGTGTGTGTGTGTGAGAGAGAGAGAGAGAGAGAGAGAGAGAGAGAGAGAGAGAGAGAGAGAGATTGCATATTTTACTCTGGCAATAACTTTACAAATTTTACGGAACACTGGAAATCTTGAAAGACGCAAGCATATAAAGTCCTACTTAGGGATTTGGAAGCATAAAATGAAAAAGGTTACACCAAATACTGTTATTATATTCCATAAAAAGACCAAGGCGCCGAAGCAATAAGATATAAAGTTCCCCCAAAAACGTCAGAAGGGAAGAGCGATGAAGCTACTTCACTGTGAGTTCCTCGTTGCCTGTAGGGACAGAACTGTTGCCTAACATTCAGGTAAGCCATATTCAAAAGAAACTCGAACCCAAAATTTCCATAAATCCAGTAAAATTACAAAGTATCCTGACGTGTAAGTCTGATGTCGGGAGAGAGAGAGAGAGAGAGAGAGAGAGAGAGAGAGATAATTACGACGTCGATAAAAATGGGTAGCGAAGGATAACAGCATTAGATATATAAAACAATTTCCATTGATGCTCCACAAAAGCTCTAATGCAACTTCGGATGAATAACAGCTGGACAATCAATCAAATAAAAGTAGTTTAGTCCTTTAACTTAAAAAGAATCGCCTATACATTCGTCGAGCTGAACAATAAGCCACTGAAAAAAAAAGGAAAAAATGCTGGTTGACCTTTATTAGAGAAAGGAAACTGTGAGAAGTACCTTGAAATGGGAGTGGGAGTAGGGGGGGGTAGGGGTGGGGTGAGGTGTTCGTGTGGGGGGGGGGGGGGGTGTTGTGGGGAGCAGGGGAGCGACTGGTTACTGGCGGAAGTTCCTTGATACTTTTAAGAGAGGGAATAATTCCCGAAGCATCTGAACTTATTGATCTCAAGTATAGCTGATCTCGTCTAGACAAGTAAAATATAAATATACATTAATTCGGTTTTGATCACTAACGGAATAGTAATGATTCATTACAGTCTTGACGGACGTCCATAAACCTACTGATAATAATATTAATTTTCCGCGCTTAAAAGATCACGAGGCCAAAAAGTGTTGAGTTTTAAAGGAATTTGCTACGTTTTGAATTCAAGATTCGTCATTCTCAAGTCCATGATACCGGTTGTGACCCTGATTAGGTGAAAAAAAAATGTTTTAAAAGGCCCCTCTCGCGTAATACGGAGGCGAAAAAATCTTAGATCCGTTATTGGATCCAGATATATCTAAAAAATCTAGTCAAGATGAATAAAATATCACTGATTTCCATCAATATTTTTTCTAAATTTTATATTTTGGCGACGAAGGAGTAAACTAACAGACATAAGTGAATTTTTCGGTGTACTGGCCTTAGCGGATACAGACACACATCATAATATACTATATATATATATATATATATATAATATATATATATATATATATATATATATATATATATATATATTATATAAACATATATATCTAAATATAATATAATATAAATATATTATTTATACTATATATATAATATACATATTTGTGTATGTGTATATAAATATATCTATACTATATGTATGTAGAGTATACATATATATACGTATATATATATATATATATATATATATATATATATATATATATATATATATTTATAATGAAACAACTGTAGAGATTCATTATTAACAGGAAGACAAACAACAGAGCAAGTGGGGTGAACACAGTGACCTCCAAGACTCTCCCACAGACTCTATCTGTCAATTACTAATGCTCTCTCTCTCTCTCTCTCTCTCTCTTCTCTGCCTCTCTCTCATCTTCCTCTCTCTCTCGTCTCTCTCTCTCTCTCTCTCTCTCTCTCTCTTTTCACCCTTTGCACCATGACTTGCAACATTCTTAGTCAACAGAAAAGACCGGAAAAGGTTAACGTTGAATCATTCCTAGAGTTTTTTGATGGTATATATATATATATATATATATATATATATATATATATATATATATATATATATATATATGTATGTGTGTGTGTGTGTTTGTGTGTGTATCTATGTGCATTGATTATCAGGTGAGCGATAATCACAAAAACTTCAAAAATGATCCATGACATCAAATTTGCTAGAATTCATTGCTATTTTTCATACGTACATACAAACATTTTAGGGTTTTTTTTAGGATTAAAAACGATAAGAAAGATGCAGATAGAGGTCAAATGTATTTCTTTACTTTTGGCCAAGTGATAAATACGTTGAAAGGAAAAGACAAGGAATTTCTGTAGTGTCTCTCTTCACATGTATTTAGAGAGAGAGAGAGAGAGAGAGAGAGAGAGAGAGACGAGAGAGAGAAGGAGAGAGGGCAAGTTTATTTTTTTTCTAACCCTCAATAACTCCCATGACGGTATTCTTGGATGATTCTTCAACACGCACAGCCAAAGTCGGTGTCCTTCCCGTGTAATGACATCCAAAAACATCTGTGTAGATCTATTAATGGAGGAACGAGGTATTACCCAACATGCAGGTGGCCTTGGGTTTGCACTTTTCCGCCAGCCTCCTCCCCCCCCCCCCCCCCCCCCCCCCCCCCCCCCCCCCCCCCCCCCTTCTCCCGCACTGAGTCTAACCTCCTCCACCCACCTCCCACTTCTGAAGTGAGTCCCATGAGACTATTTTTTTTTTTTAAGACTCAATGTTTTTGCCTCTCGCTTCTGACTGAAGTTTGACAACTCATCATATTGCCTGACGTTGTATTTGCGATGTATTTCTGATTAGTTACTTGATGTTAAGTCACAGAGACGTAAGGTGGTTGAGGGATGTCTCCCTGGGAAACGATTTTCCTTTACACGATGTTATGAGACGTTTTAAAATAGAATAAAAACAAAAAAATTCACTGTCTAACATAGCCTCACGTATGTCGACATTATTGTAATTATGTGATGACTGCTCGCTATTCATTTCCACGTCAGGATTTTTCGTAAGATTTATTTCTAACTGCAGTTGTATTATGTTTGATCAAATCGTTGCCGGGTATTTTTTTTATTTTTTTATTGGAGGATTTAAAAGAAATAAAGGCAAATTTATTTAGCGTACCCTCTGGCTTAAGATGAGAAAGGCAACAATATGGCAGGGATTTTTGGATGCTTGGATTTTAAAGGCTAACATCAAAACATGTTTCTTCATCATACCACATTTGGGTACAGAGAGAGAGAGAGAGAGAGAGAGAGAGAGAGAGAGAGAGAGAGAGAGAGAGAGAAAGAGAGAGAGAGAGAGAGAGAGAGAGAGAGAGTATGAAAATTCTTTCTCACAGGTAGTTCCATACTTTTAGACGCGTTGTATATTTATGCAATCGACAGTTTAACAATGTTTCGCGGTTATGAGATTCATATATTTACGTGGAATAGAGACCATATTATGTATTTATATGTGCAATGGAACATATTTAGCTGACAACGGGATTTTGGTATAAACTTCATTCTAATTTTGGTATAAACTTCACTCTATTGCCAGGTGACTGAGCCTGAGGAAATATTAACAAAGTGAAATGCTGAGAATTGTAAGGAAAAATGAGAAAAAGGCCGAATTATGGAAGATCTGTAGTATTCGGAGAGTTCACGTCATGTATCCTTAATTCCACGATCGATTAAGAATTTAAACACGAATTCTTAAGATTTTTTCTAGTTCTGGAACACGAACCAGATATTTTCACATGACATCAAGGGTACAACTCTCTAGGTCACATGGAAACAGCACCATAAATAAGAGTATTGGACTCCAAAAAAACATCTCTCATAATAGTTTTACACGCGCATGCAATATATCCATGCACACGTGCTTGGATGAGGAGGAAAGCAATGACGCAGTTCATGATAGAATTTTGGTGGAATCTGCACCTTTGGACACCTGTCTCTGAGAGCAAGCATGGAATTGTAATCATGCAGTAAACAATAAAAAAAAAAGATCATCAGTAAAGCAAGATGTATAATAGACATTTAAAGGTAATCGGCCTCGGGTAAAGAACGTACTTTTGTGTTACTGGCAACCCCTCATTAATGTCTCACGGTAAGAATCATATTTCATGGTTCGTTCGTCAATCATTATGTAATAAACACCACTGACTGGCCATCAAGGTCGGCTGTCTGACCAACTGAAAATGTAAGTTTCCACAACTTATTGGGAAAGTTACGTAACTCTATAAAACAACCTGATCAGCACCTAACCATAGTATGCCTAATTATACTGTCTAATTAACTCTTCCTTAGGTGTTCTATTAGTGTTTTATTTAGACCATTATAACTCAAAATACATGGGCGGTAATGCACACAGACGGGATAACTCAAATTATAGAGACCGTGCTTTTAAAAATATAGCTTGTGGTCTCGTAAAAACGCCATTGACCATAAACACCACAGGTAAAAAAAAAATCGTAGTGCTGTATGCTGTTCAATTTACTCGGACCGATTTATATATATATATATATATATATATATATATATATATATATATATATATATATATATATATATATATGTGTGTGTGTGTGTGGTGTGTGTGTGTGTGTGTTTATGAATATAAATATATATATATATATATATATATATATATATATATATATAGAGAGAGAGAGAGAGAGAGAGAGAGAGAGAGAGAGAGAGAGAGAGAGAGAGCGATAACACTGTCGATAAAAATAACAGCGACAAGAGACGTGAATGTCCGTTATCTGTAGTTATCTCATGGTGTCGACCGTCATGAATGAGGTGTTATTTCGGGCGCTGCTGTAGCACAGTAGATATTTTGACAGGTCGAAGGCAGCGGCGGCCATCTTTAATAAAAACTCGCACAAAAAATCTCATGTGGGAGAAAGTGTAAGTGAGGTCGATGGCCTTTGTAGCAATCGAACCGATATGCTGAATGATCCGTAAAGGGTGGAAAAAAGATTGATGTCTGAATCCAGTCATTACAGAACTCGCTCCATATTATGTTGTTCTCAAGTAGGTAGTAAGATAAGTCAGCCGATGTGTTGGGAGTAATTCTGTTCAAGAAAAGTAATGGCTGTGATTTAGCTATTAAGGGCTATTAAAGTCTTTCAGCGTTATTGCAGGAGATCATGATTGAGAAACTCATTTGAACAAAATGCAAAAATAAAGAGGTAACGAGAATACTACGACCGTAGTTCCTGCTTGTTGTAAAAGGATACTGAAAGGACAGCTGCTGCCTTCCAGTCTTACTTTTTTTTTTTGTAAAAGGCGAGGCCCACCGCCAATATCTGTGGAAACTGCTGCCTTGCAGGTGGACTTTTTAGTCAAAGGCGAGGCCCACCGCCAATAACTGTGGCTGATGACAGCAAGGGCATGCGGTCGTAAAAACCCATTTTGCCAAATTAATAAAACATCCCTGATGTTATAAGGAAAGGCGTATCAGGCAACCAACCCTTTAGTTTAGGGATAACGGTGAAAAAAATAAAAAAAAATAGTCACTGTGATTTCGTGTTGTGGAATCTGAAACCAGGCCATAAAGTCCACCTTCCCAAACTCGTTTTGACTGAAAATGTATCTATTCCAGTCTGGATAATTGATTCAATTGCAAGCCGAATTCACGTACGCGAGAGGGAGCCATGAAAACCTCCATTGTCTCTAGATTAATTTAGATACTAACATCAAGTAGGACAATAGACTCAATATGTTCTACGAATAGGTCGCTTACACACGCATGTCAAACGCAAGCGTTCCTGTTTGCTTAGGTGCATAGTGGGGAATATTATTATTATTATTATTATTATTATTATTATTATTATTATTATTATTATTATTATTCAGTAAATGCAACCTATTCATATGGAACAAGCCCACAGGGGCCATTGACTTTAAATTCAAGCTTCCAAAGAATATGGTGTCCATTAGGAGGAAGTTAGAGGAAGTAAAGGAAAATACAGAAAAAAAAGAGATCCCACTTATGAAAAAAAACTTTAAATAAATAAATAAATAAATAACATAAATAGATAAAAAGTATCAAAATGCAACGAGAATACCATTTGGGTAGTAATGCAGAATACATTAACTGTTGAAGGTAATGACACCAAGGTCGTTGTACATTAACGAATACTGCACTGTAAACATAACCTCCGCGTGCTTTGAATAGGAGACCGTGTCCATAATTAGCTGCTTGCATCACTTTGGTGAGAAATAACAGCAATAAATCACATCAATCACAATGACATTTTCTGGCAGGTTATTTATTTGATAGATTGTAACACCTTGAGATGTACTGGCAAAACCACGAACACCAATCGGCAATTCTTAACAAACGATGCCAATAAGAGAGAGAGAGAGAGAGAGAGAGAGAGAGAGAGAGAGAGAGAGAGAGAGAGAGAGAGAAGATGAAACAGGTTGAAAACTATTGATTTTATGCTGTTTCTATTATTTTCCAGTGAAAGACAACATTTAAAATTATTTCCAGATTCTCTTCATTTCACAAAAACAAAGACGATCCTTTTCGTCTCCTCAACATAATGAGATACGATTTACTCTATTGAGGATAGAAAAAAGGAACTAATATACAAAATCCCTCATATTCTGAAAAAAATATCTATAATATATCTCGAGGATTTCGCTTTTATTTTGGCCTCATCCTGATTTTTGTATCCACATGAATGACTTCACGATGTTGCCTGCTGCTCACGAAAGTCTTTGGACCGGAAATTATGTACTATATGCATTCTTCCGCAGTGTGCAATGGGCCTTCCCATAATGCTACATGAAATGATACTTATACATAAAGTTACATGATTTAATCTGTTATAAAAAGATGTATAAAGGTTTTGGTAAATGATCAGTAGATTAACAGCACTCTCGTCACCTTCTTAATCATCATCATAATGACAAATGATCGTCGTTTGTAAACAGAATATGCAATATGAATATGACATTAATAAGGTTTACTTTTCGTCTTCGTATTCACAGTGAATCCGGTAATAGAAAAACAAGACTAATTAAAGTGTAGGATCAATAACTTCCCAGAAAAATATGAATAAAAGTGATTGCTGAATCCAATGCAATCTTGCAGCCCCAGAAACGAGAATAAATAAACAATGAGATCGTTAATATCTTAGAAAAATATGAATGCAAGTAATAACCGAATTCAATTCAAGCTTGAATCCAATGTCAATAAATAAAATAAAAAGAGAGAGAGAGAGAGAGAGAGAGAGAGAGAGAGAGAGAGAGAGAGAGAGAGAGACTAGTTGAAACAAATTTAAAACTATTGATTTTATGCTGTTTCTATGGCATTTTTCATTGAAAGACAACCTTTAAAATTATTTCCCGATTCTCTTCATTTCATGCAAGTAATAACCGAATTCAAATTCAAGCTTGAATTCAATGGCAATAAATGAAAAAAATAAGAGAAATTAAATAAATCAAGTTTAAAACTATTGATTTTATGCTGTTTGTATTATATTTTTCACTGGAATGCTACCTTTAAGCTTATTTCCCGGTTATCCTCATTTCACAAAAATGAAGACAATCATTGCCGTCTCCGTAACATAATGAGATACGATTTACTCTTTTGAGGATAAATGCAAGGTAAGTTTTACTCTATTGAGGATAAATGCAAGATAAGTTTTACTCTATTGAGGATAAATGTAAGATAAGTTTTACTCTATTGAGGATAAATGGAGCGGCACCGCGTATACTGGATCCCATAATCCGATTATGTATATGAATATGATATTTAACCTTTAACTCTGATACTCAGCTTGTCAGCGGCTCAATTGAAACAAGCAAATCGTGTGAATCCCGTTAACGAGACGTTAATGGTTCCCGGACCGTGAACAATGGTCTATTCATTTGACCTCAACTGTGGCGACGTGTTCCATTCATTCGGAATACGCCAGAGAAAATATACTTCTTCTCACGAAGGAAATTCCCACCAGGCACCTGCGATCATATATATATATATATATATATATATATATATATATATATATATATATATATAATATATATACATATATATAAATATATATATATATATATATATATGTATATATGTATATATATATATATATATATAATATATATATACATATATATTATAGTATATACATATATATATATATATATATATATATATATATATATATATATATATATGTATATATATATATATATATATATATATATATATATATATATATATATATACTGATAAATATTTATACATTCATATATATATATATATATATATATATATATATATATATATATATATATGTGTGTGTGTGTGTGTGTGTGTGTGTGGTGTGTGTGTTGTATTAATAGGTCTGCTTAATGTAAAAACATTCTTTGACGATAATAAAGAAGAAGAAGAGGGAACAAAGAGTTAATATACAACTAAAATAAGAAAATAAAGATAAATAGCAAAGAAAGCGATACCAACAGTTCTCTCATACCAAACAACCATAAATAACAACGTTAAGCACAGATGGAGAAGTAAACAAAATACAAATTCAACAATGCCGTCGCTTCCGGGTGGAATTAAATCAAGATTTAAAAGTATTTAAAAGTAATCAGACAGAATGAGATACAGACAGACGGGGAGGAGTCGGAAGTCTCTTCAGAAGAGAGTTAAATATTCACACAAGGACACTAATATAGTTCCAACAACACCCAAAGTGGCGGGGATGATCTGAGGAAATCTCCATTAACGTCACACTATAGCTGAATCGTTTAAGGCGCTTTTAGCTTTCTTTGAAAGACAAGTATTGTGTCTGACCGCCCTCAGATCTTAGAAACTACTGAGGCTAGAGGGCTGCAAATTGGTATGTCAGTTTTCCAACCACCAATCATCAACCATACCAAATTTCAGCCCTTTAGACTCAGTAGTTTTAATCTTATTTAAGGTTAAAGTTAGCCGTAATCGTACTTCTGACAGCGCTATACGTACCAACAACATAGGCCACCACCGGACCATGGGCTGAAGCTAAGAGTTTTACGGGTCGTGGCTGAGGCCACCACCGGACAGAAAACTCGATTGCGCCGAAGTTTTTTTTTTTTTTTTTTTTTAATGATCTGTGTGACTTAAAATATTCGGCACTGAAAGATGACGCCTACATCGAACTGCTCCTTGCCAGATGTCGCAAAAATGACATTTTTACCTACTTTTATATCTATCTATTTATTAATTTATTAGATTATGGTTTCTTTTCTAATAACTGATCTTTACTCTCTGTATTTCCAATTACATCCTGTTACTAACTTCTAATGAACACCGCATTCTTTGGAAGCTGGAACTTCAAGTCAATGATGGCCCTTGCGGGCTTGTCCATATAAAAAGGGTTCATCTTCTGAATAATAATAATAATAATAAAAGTGATGGACTCCTAAGGAGGCAGGATGCAACCCGAAACCCCACACTATAAATACCACCCAGTCGAATTGGAAGACTGTGATAGACAACCCCCCCCCCAAAAAAAAAAAAATAAATAAATAAATAAAATAATAATAATAATAATAATAATAATAATAATAATAATAATAATAATAAGAGGAAGAAGAAGAAGAAGAAACGCCTTTTCAAACTTTACAGAGATGATATCGGAAAGTATGCGTCCTAAAAATCCTTGTTAAAGATAACGACTCATTAAAGTTGTCTCAGATTGAAATCTGGAAATTAAACGTAAGTTTCAGTGGTTGTTAATTTTCATCGCAAGAATCATCGACAATATTGTTTAAATATTCGTCGTAAGAATCACTTATTTTGTGATGATGTCCGTCGTAAGAATCAGCGACTGTTTTTTCCGAAAGAATCAGTTACCAAGCGTTGATTGACGTCGCAAGAATCAGTGAAAATGTTTGTATTTTCGTTGTAAGAATCTAAGAATCCCTTATTTTGTGATAAATTCCATCTCAAGAATCGGTAGTTGCGTTACTGACCGTCGTCGTAATTATTTCAGCTTGTTCGTCACCTTTCCTCGCAAATCAGTGAGTCCTTGTCAATCTCTCTCGTATAAGAATTAGTGACTCGTTGAAAATTTTCCTCGCAAATCAGCGAGTCCTTGTTAATTTCTCTCGTAAGAATCAGTGATTCATTGATAATTTTCCTCGCAAATCAGTGAGTCCTTGACAATTTCTCCCGTATAAGAATTAGTGAATCGTTGAAAATTTTCCTCGCAAATCAGTGAGTCCTTGTTAATGTCTCTCGTAAGAACAGTGATTCGTTGATAACTTTCCTCGCAAATCAGTGAATCCTCGTCAATTTCTCTCGTATAAGAATTAGTGATTCTTTCGTTGAGAACTTTCCTCGCAGATCAGCGAGTCCTTGTCAATTTCTCTTCTATAATAATCAGTGGTTCGTTGATAACTTTCCTCGCAAAGAATCAGTGACGGTTTGATAATCGTCATCTCAAGAGAATCAGTGATGACAATCGTTCAGTGATACAGTGAGCGAATTTCTCGAGAGTAGAATGAATGAAGGAAATCACAAAGCTGAAAGACTAGAGTTTAACATGAGTCTCTCTCTCTCTCTCTCTCTCTCTCTCTCTCTCTCTCTACTTCGACATTCATCTCGTCTACTAGTGTCAATTGAAGACCAAAGTCATTTGCTTTGAAAAATAACCGTTTATTCTTGAATAAAATTTTGCCCTTAAACAAAAACCGCAAAGAGAGAGAGAGAGACAGACAGACAGACAGACAGAAGAAAGAGTAAGGCGGTAGACGACAGATTAAGGAATGTAAGGCATGCCCTTTGTAAACAAGATAAACATCTCAAAACGGAAAGCAAAAAAAAAAAGTAAAAGCTACGTTCAGTGGCTTTTCATCACTTTCAGTTGTTTTCCCCTAAGAAAATAAAAATAGAAATAAATAAATAAATAAATAAACAGTTCGTGAATACACTCAGACTTGAACACAATAGCATAAGCTCAAATGCATCTACATTGTATTTAATATTCTCTTCTCCAGGAGTATTTATCCAAGCGTAGACATGTTTGAAATGCATACATAGTAAACATACATTCATATATTTATGTATACACCATAGATACATGCATTCCTTACGTAGTCTCTCTGTGGGCAAGAGACATATATGACGTAAGAAGAACTATCCGGCCATTTATAAGCAAAACCTCCAATTTATCATAATCAAACTCAACAAAAAAAACAAAAGAAGGACACAAAATATGATTGATTCCATCCGGAAGAAGAAGAAGAAGAAGAGGAAGAAGAAGAAGAAGCAAAACAAGAATAGGTGAAGTGAACAGCATTCACATACACTTCTTCAGTCACTAAACCTCTGGCAAAGGTTCACTGACATTTTTGCGCACACAGACTTACATCTCGTCTCGACACACATAAATACACACGGCGACCCACTCTCACACACACACACACACACACATACACACACACAAACACACACGCACACGAAGACAGACATGCAGACGCACACACGATGGGTTTACATGTGCGCCAGTGCAGATTTTCACTCCCGCCGGAGTTCAGTGACCGCGTCTACGTACATGAGTGCACGTACACGGGACCGCGCACGCGCACACAAAGTACGTACTTATTTACACGCGCACATACTCGGGGGAAGTAGTTCATTGCGGAATCAATGGGTGGTTATGGCATAGCTGATGTGACGGGAAAGAAAGAAAGAGACCAAAGCAATGAATACAAAAACGTCTTTGGATGTTTTTATCGTTTCCACTTGCGGACGAAGATGTACGAAGAACACTGGCGATGCGCTCGAAGCCGAACCAAACATTCAAATTTATTTCACAAGTTAGTGTCCGCCCAGTGAATTGAAATTGCGTTTGTTGGTACCAGTTTCCATATACATATGAAACCATGATCTCAAATGTAAAGTAAATAAACACATAAGAAATACATAGCAATTAAATACTTGAAACAGTGATATTATACATGACCTGTGACCTGTCACTCTCATTGATCATTGCAGAAGCATTCATTGCTACATTTCTGAGAATACAGTCAACTAACTAATAAATAAAACAGAATGAATTATGCAGGAACTGCAATTCACTGCTGATCATTGCATAAATACTTACTTCTATATGCTTGAGCAAGATTGTGAGCATGAACGCATTATACTCTACCATGCGTAAACATCACTATATATCTACGTATATCAAACTTAGATTGACAATCTTATGCAATTGATATGTTTACTTTTATTTTACCCTACGGCATTTGCCTCATACAACAACTGGGTATGGATATGACATCCATCCGTTTCTAAGCAGAGTATACTAGATGGTGGTAGTAATCAAATCCATCGACCCGTCACAGATACTGGGCTTAATATGGCTATGGCCTATGACAGTAACCAGTACCTTTGATCCTTCTGGGATGTAGCTCTACCGTAGAATGGTCTCAGGTCTTATTTACCGAAATTGTCCTTTCATAAGCTTCAAAGATGTTTAGCTTTACTAATGAGAAGACAAAGGTAAAAGTGTCAAATCTGAGAATGAATTCATTGGAAAAGTAAATCCACAATAATATGTCTGATTTTGTTATTTAAAATACAAAGCAGAATGCTTTCGATGACCTACACGGTCCTCCTTGTCAATCTAATGAATCCATTGCTATGAATAGTGACATTTTAAACAGAAACGGCTTGAGGAGGATCATTAAAAACAGCGACCCAGACCAGGGATTGAACTGAGAAGAAAAATAAAAAGCAGAAACGGAGAGGGAAAAGAGGAAGAAGTATATTAAAGGAATGGACGATACATCTCTTTATGGCTATCTTCGTTTTACTCATGAAGGTATAAGAGGAGCAATAAAACTAATCATCCAAGCTTTGCATTCTGGTGGCGCCACCGGCCAAGGTGACTTGCCATAAAGTAGCAGCCTTCATTATCGTAAATAAATGAGGTAATTCTTAAGGATCTAATACAACGTTTGCTGAGGAATTCGTGTACCTCTTGGCAGGCAGCCATGGGTAGAATGAGAGAGAGAGAGAGAGAGAGGAAGAGAGAGAGAGAGAGAGAGAGAGAGGAACCCTCTTCAAGGTATTAATTGAGAATCCTTTTGTGGTTTAATCATACCCTGTACACTGAGAGCTACCCGAACAATTTCTTAAACTAGATACTTCAAATACTTGCAGTAACATAAAGGCATTATGTTATTGGATGATTATCAGTGTCTTTACAGGGTAGGAAACACACTATGCTTTACAGCTAGATTCGAATTCATAATATGACGTAAAAGGATGTGTAATTTATCACCTCCTATTGAGGAATATACATTTGAAATTACTGGTTTATAAATTTAAGATCCGCACTGACCTTTGTAAGTGAGTCGTTTAATTGCCAGGTACTGAATTCACTGCTTATGTCAGCAGAGGCATAAAAGTTTTTTTTTTTTTTTTCCTTTTTTTTTACACTGTGTACCCATTTACCTGTCCTCAGTCAGGGGTCGAGTCTGGGTTCCCTAACTAGGTGGCGAGGTTGCTACTGAGCACACCACAAGGCCCGTATTGACAGCACATATACATTAGCAGAGAGAAGTCCAAGAGAATATCTCGTCATTAGAGCAGTCATTTGACGGAGGATTTACTTATCTATGTGGTAAAATAAATGGACTTCCTTTTAAGGAGGAACAGGATAGCCAGACGTGGTAATATTCCAGTCATTATTATTTTCTTTAAAATAAAACAAAAGCACAGCCAAGCTATCGGGAATACATTACTTTTCCCTTCATCAGGGTCACTTATCTATGAAATGATACAAAAAAGAGAAACAGTTGAAAACTATACTGATTGACTAAATCCTTTTACATTAACCAAGATCATTCCTATAAGAATACGTCTAGGAATCTTTAATGGTGCAACTCCCATCTGCTAACCTCTTCGAAAAAACTTGATCAAAATCGCTCAGCTATGGGATATTCAACGAATAAGTTCTTCTCTATTTTCATCGATGCCGTGCCATCGCGTGGAACTGTGTAGCATTCTTGAGGTCAATGAACAGAGTAAGCAGAGAGAGCGAACTGCAAGAAAATCCATAGTTTACAAATATCTTATTAGACACCTGAGATAGTTAGACGTTGGTGATAAGATCTGGAATGGAACTTGGTCCTCAGGCAAGTTGGGGAAGCTGCTTGAAACGTCTTCTTGCGAAGGATATCTTGCTTTTTGGATGACAGCCTTCAAGGATACGCAGAAGGTGAGAGCAATTGGAGAATTTTACCGAAATGTCAAGCCGCGCGCCCAAGATCAAAGCAAATAATGAATAAGTTTAATTTATGTTACTTATTTTACGTTTATGTTTCCAATTTCTTTGGTGTTTGTGGAGATTTTTAGAACAATTAATAAGATTTTTTTCTTTTCGTCTAGATACGATACGTCAGATCTTGATATACAGTTATTCGTTTACTAATTGTATCCTTTGCAAGATCTTATACCTAAATGTCTAAAAATACACGAAACCAACTAACCACTATAGAAAGCCATTTAGCTTTTGCAACAAATAACCCGCAATTCCTCTATTATTGTAACACAATAATCGTCATATTGCATGCAGTGAAACTGAGAGAGAGAGAGAGAGAGAGAGAGAGAGAGAGAGAGAGAGAGAGAGAGATCAGTAAATTATAAGCTTGAATTCTTGTACAGTCCATACTACCCATAGCACTTGAGTGGTGGAGGTTTTGGGAGGGGGGAACGAGGGAGGGGGGAATGTGGGGAAGGGGGATGGGAATCGCTGTTCATTCCATGGTCTTATGTATCAACCATAAAAAGCGAGGTTCTGACCGTAGGCCAGCTGTGAGGTTTGCAGAGCCACTTTCCAGCTGTTGACGAAATGTTAACTTCTCAGTTAAAGCCTGCTTCAACATCTGGCTGTGTTGACACCTTCAATATGCCGTTGCTAGGCTCTTCTCTCTCTCTCTCTCTCTCGTCTCTCTCTCTCTCTCTCTCTCTCTCTTAGACATACATACACATACACACACGGTATATATATATATATATATATATATATATATATATATATATATATATATATATATATATACGTATATATATATATATATATATATATACATATGAATATATGTATATACTATTCATATATATATATATATATATATATATATATATACATATGTATACATATATATAGATGTATACACACACACACACACACACACATATATATATATATACATATATATATATATAATATATATATGTATATATATATATATAATATATGTATATATATAGATATATATATATAGAAAGATGCATAAATAGATATATAGACAGACAGACAGATAGAAAATTAGCAAATAATTGATATTCAGACATGCTGGATGTGTCAGAATTCACAGAAAAAAATATGGCAGCTTAATATTTAATTTACTTTCAATCTATCCCGTAGAAAACGAGTTGGTAACTTTTATCGGTAATTTCAAAGTGAATCCTATGAGAAACTGTTCACGAAAATGGTTTCTCTATTGGACACTATTCTGGAAATTAATTTCGAATTTCCAGCCAAGGCGACGACAACGGGACGAGCGCATTCGATCTTCGTTTCTCTTCTGGACATCCCTGCCCACCCCCTTATAAATAACGACACCGACATAGTACAGTCAAAGCACTAAGGAACAATTAACAGGAAAGGACAAAAGAAGCTGCAGTACTTCGGTAACGACGATTAAATGCCTGAGAAAACGCCGCCAAACATTCCGTGTACGATGGAATGCGGTCCAAAGGGTTCCGAAGGCTGAGATCGAGAGAAAACTTGACGGAACTGAGGTATCTCCTGCTAACGATTCGATCGGAAAATGAACGGGAAGGAGGGAGGACTGGGAGACGACAGAAAATGACAGAGGTCTCCGGTATAGACGGTTACAGATGATGTTGCCGCTTGGAGATCTCACGTGATGAAGTTACGGGCTATTAGATCGCCTACGGTTTTGATGAGAGTGTCTCTTACTCGGGGAGTAAGCCTACAAACTACTTTTTTGTTGTTGTTGTGGGGGGGGGGGGGGGAGGTAGGTTGTTCTTGCTTTTGATGTTCTTGTTGTTGGGGGGGTGGCATGAAAACCTACGAAAAAGCCTAAAAAAGCTCTGAAATGGTTGTTTCGCGTTGAGTTAAACATACAGGAATTTTAGGATAGGATATTTATGATTTATTTTTTAGAATGAAAATGTAAAAAATAAATAATGTGCATGCTAAACAGTACGGAATTTTTTTTTTTAGTAAAATACAGCGTATTTATTTTAATTTTCTTTGGTAAAAGAAATCGCTATTTGACCATAGATTGTGGCACGCACCCCGAGTAAGGTTGCTGTATGGTTGGTAACATTTTTTTACGTTTTGATAAGCAATGATAAAACTGTATAAAACCAACGACTAGTATATTCTAATAAATGATGGAGAGTTTGTTCTCTCGTGCAATATGCATATTCCCACTAAAACGTATCATGAACAATTATCGGCAACTTATCGCATATATATCGCAAACAGGTTGGCAACAGGTCAACGACCGTGAGTGGCGAACGAACTTTTGGCAAATGTTGGATAATCGTATAGAAGCGCAGTGACTGGTCAGGGCTGCCTATCACCCGTTAACTTGTATTCAACCTGTTTGTGAAATTGTGACGTGTATATGCGACAAGTTGCCAACATGTGCTTTGGACACATTTTACTGCGCTTTGTTTGTATGGTGTTGTTACGTTACATGGAACCAGTGTTTAGTTAGCCACGGGACCAACAGCTTTACGTGACTTCCGAACCACGTCGAGAGCGAACTTCTATCACCAGAAATACACATATTTGACCCTTCAATGGCATGCCCGAGAATCGAACTCGCGGCCACCGAGGAGGCAGGATTTAACTGTAGTGTGAAAGCAGCCGTCAACGACACAATGTTCTATCCTCTGTGGAAAGTTGCCATTATCATAAAAACGATAAATTATGTAGCATAAATTCTCATGAGTTTCCCACTACCTGGAAAAATGCTCATTGAAAAAAAAATAGTATTCTACTTGTGAACGCGGTTGTCTCTGCAAAACAAACTGTAAATTGATATCGCTAAAATACAGTTTATTTGGACTCTCAGTTATTATGCGGATACATTTTTTTTTTTTTGTCAGTTAACATTAGCGTCCATCCAGTTTCACTTGCTGTTCTATTACTGTTTCTGCCTTTTCGTTGTTTTTAGTGTTTACTTTATATTTTCTATTCTTATACTTGATTCCTGCGTTGCGTCCTCGGTGTCTAAATAATAGTAATAAAATTATTTGGTCATTTACTGTTATCTTAATATATTTATATACGTATATATACTGCATATATATACATATGCACATATCTATATAAATATATATGTATATATTTATAACATATATATATAGATATATATTATATATATAGGTTGTCCATAAAGTCTTAGTACCATTACAAGCCATAAATACTTGTAATGGTACCGGGACTTTATGGAGACCCTGTATATTTCCCTAAAACACCATTCTAAGAGTCCCATTACCTTCTAAATCCTATAATCTGAACCAAACCTCTATCGTTGTATGAATAAACCAGTTCCTAACGATCTGTCATTCCCTTCCCCCAACGATGCATTTCCTTGAAAACCACATAAATTACTTCGAATTCTGCAACGACCCCATACTTACTAGGCTGAACTTAGCAGCTAACAAACCGAAGTTGGCCAATTGCCACGCCCCCCTCGAGGACATATCTATCAGCGTTGTGGTAACAATGAAAGAGACATTTGTAATGAATGTGTATTTCTGTGGTATTTCTTACGAGCCTGCGAATGAGTTTCTTTCAAAACATATTCCGATAGGTTTTCACCTTTCAGTGAGAATTAGGGTCACGATGATAATTGAAATTTTAGATTTCTCGAGGCACGTTACTCCTTTCTTTGGAGAGAGAGAGAGAGAGAGAGAGAGAGAGAGAGAGAGAGAGAGAGAGAGAGAGAGAGTAGGAACACTGAATTTTTATATTTTGTTAACAGCTGATTTCAGGGGATTAGAATTCAGTTCAGATTATAATAATGCTTCTGGCAGTTCACTGAAACAGCATATGATAATCAATCTCTCGTGACCTATGAATGATAATGTGAACTGTGGCAATTAAATACGCAAATTAAGACGAAGTTTCCTTCTTTCTCTCTCTGCACAAGTGCGCACAAAATATATATATATATATATATATATATATATATATATATATATATATATATATATATATATATATTATATATATCTTTGTGCGTACTTGTGCAGAGAGAGAGAGAGAGAGAGATAGTTGAAATTTTGGGTCAATTGCGTATTTGATTGCCACTGTTTACAATGTCATTCATAAGTCACGAAAGATACATAAATGTATAATGCTAAGAATCACATATATTTAATATATATACATATCTATATACACATATATATATTATACATACATTCATATACGTATGTATGTATAGTATATATATATGTATATATATATATATATATATATATATATATATATATATATCTATATATATATATGTGTGTGGTGTGTGTAGATATGTGTGTTTGCATTGTACATTTATGTGTTTGTGTGTACTGTCTCCTGTGTAAAGGTTACCACGAATCCTTGGGAAAGTGACAAGGTAGATGGGACTTCTACAAGAGGACCTCTTAGCAAGGGTTTCCCTGATCCTTGGAGGTGGGACTATGCCCAATTTAAAGATGCCCGTTCCGAATGAGGAAAAATCAAGCACTTCACAGACAAGCCTTTGTTTGTCGTGGACATACCAAATGTAACTCTTGCTGACTAGTAGTTTCCCATAAAAGGTTGTTGTTTAGGAAGAAAATAGAGACAACAGTTATATCTTATCTATCCTTCATCTCCTGGATGAATGATGATGAACCCTCTATCTGAACAACATCTAAAGTAACTCTCGCCTCGTCGCTTACTTACTATGTAAGAGGTTCATCAGACAAGCTTCAGCACGCTGTACGCTGGATATTAAAGCGCATATGTTCCAGCCCATCTTTAATTCTTCCAGGCAGCATTTGCTCACTCAGTTCCCCCTTTCCTGCTTCCTTTCAAGAAAACTAAAATGTACACTATATATCACCAATTCACTTTCATTCTCTATACACGACTCAACCACCTCAAAACACTATGATCCACTCCCACATACATTCCAGAATTCCATCCCAAGCAACTCAGATTAGAAAATTCCAAACCGGACTAATATTCTTCGGTAGTACTGTATGTTGTCCCTTCTTGATCAAAATCCTACAATAGCTATAGCCATGATCGTGCATGCTTCCATAACTTTTATGTCCCCCTGTCACCTTTGTTTTGTAGTTTTGTAAAGAAAACGAAAATCTTAACATATGAATATTTACATATGCATAGTATATACACACACACACACACACACACACACACACACACACACACACACATATATATTATATATTATATATAATATATATATATATATATATATATATATATATATATATATATATATATATATACTATATCTACAATATATACATACATCATATACAGTGTCTCACCAGCTAAGCTAGAAAATAAAAACAAGCCAGTTTAAAATCTCCACAACAGAAATGAGATAATAGTTGGCTGTCACGTTATGATGACGTCGACTTTTTAGAAATAAATAATATGACAATGCTTGTCACTGAAGACTATCTCTCTCTCTCTCTCTCTCTCTCTCTCTCTCTCTCTCTCTCTCTCTCTCTCTCTCTCTCTTACTGTCAAGCTCATTTACGTAAATAATGGAAGGCAGATTGTGTAGATTAACAATATCCAAGCAATTCACATGAGAATCCTTGATGACGAGGTCATACCAAGATTAAAAATGGAATAAAGAATAAAAACAATAAAAGACAAAAGACTGTCCTCCATTTTAACCGAATCAAGGCAGCGCTTAGGATGTGATTAAGGACATGAGTGAAGTGTTTATATATTTTTGTAATACAAGCTAGCAACCAGAACTACTCCCGACACCAATACTTTTTCTTCATCTTACTTTCCACCCTCTCCTAACACTTGATTCATAGTGCAACTGCTTTGAGGTTTTCCTCCTGTTACACATTTCAAATCTTTTACTGTCAAATTTCCATTTCAGCATTGAATGACCTCATAGGTCTCAGTGCTTGGCCTTTGGCCTAAATTCGAAATTCAGCTCAACTCAGCACTAATACTTGACCCGTTTTCAGTCTAGGATTACAACAGTCTGTAGGATTCCTTTAGTAGGATTTTTCCAATCTGACAAACCCGAAAATGATTTTGCGCGCTCTTTGACAGCAATGATAGAAGGACAAGAAACGTATTTCCCCTGGGACTGAGACAAGTATAAGAAACGTTTTTTCCCTGGAAGTACAAGAAACGTATTTCCCCTGGGACTGAGACAAGTACAAGAAACTTTTTTCCCCTGGACTGGTACAAGTACAATAAACGTTTTTCCCCTGGACTGAGACAAGTACAAGAAACGTTTTTCCCCTGGACTTGTACAAGTACAAGAAACGTTTTTCCCCTGGGACTGAGGCAAGTACAAGCAACGTTTTTCCCCGGGACTGGTACAAGTACATGAAACGTTTTTCTCCTCGGACTGAGACAAGTACAAGCAACGTTTTTCCCCGGGGACTGGTACAAGTGCAAGAGACGTTTTTCTCCTGGGACTGAGACAAGTACAAGCAACGTTTTCCCCTGGGACTGGTACAAGTACAAGAAATGTTTTTCCCCTGGGCCTGACACAAGTACAAAAAACGTTTTTCCCTGGGATTGATACAAGTACCAGAAACGTTTTCCCCTGGGGCTCAGACAAGTACAAGAGACGTTTTTCCCCTGGGATTGATGCAAGTAGAAGAAATGTTTTTCCCCTGGGACTGATACAAGTACAATAAACGTTTTTACTCCGTGGCTGAGACAAGTAAAAGAAACTTTTTTCCTCTGAGATCGATAAAGGTACAAAAAACGTTCTTCTCCTGGGATCGATACAAGTACCAGAAAAGTTTTTCCCCTGGGATTGATACAAATACGAGAAAAGTTTTTCCTCTGGGATTAATACAAATACAAGAAACGTTTTTCCCCTGGAATTGATACAAATACAAGAAACGTTTTTCCCCTGGAATTGATACAAATACAAGAAACGTTTTTCCCCTGGAATTGATACAAATACAAGAAACTTTTTTCCCTTGGGATTGATACAAATACAAAAACGTTTTTCCTCTGGGATTAATACAAATACAAGAAACGTTTTTCCCCTGGAATTGATACAAATACAAGAAACGTTTTTCCCCGGGGATGGATACAAGTACAAGAAATGTTTTCCCCTGGGATCGAAACATGTACAAGAAACGTTTTTCCCCTGGGATCGATACAAATACAAGAAACGTTTTTCCCTTGGGATTGATACAAGTACAAGAAACGTTTTTACCATGGATTGATAGAAGTACAAGAAACGCTTTTCCCCTGGGATTGATACAAGTACAAGAAACGTTTTTCCCCTGGGATTAATACAAGTACAAGAAATGTATTTCCCCCGTGACTGAGACAAGTACAAGAAACGTTGTCCCTCTATGATCGATACAAGTACAAGAAACGTTCTTCCTCTGGGATCGATACAAGTACACGAAACTTTTTTCCCCTGGAATTGATACAAATACACCGTAGCTGAGACAAGTACAAGAAACGTTTTTCCCATGGATTGATGGAAGTACAAGAAACGTTTTTCCCCTGGGATTGATACAAATACAAGAAACGTGACTGAGACAAGTACAAGAAACGTTTTTCCCCTGGGATCGATATAAGTACAAGAAACGTTCTTCCTCTGGGATCGATACAAATACAAGAAACATTTTCCCCTTGGGAATGATACAAGTACAAAACGTTTTTCCCCTGAGATCGATACAAGTACAAGACACGTTTTCCCTGGGATCGATTAAAGTACAAGAAACGTTTTCCCCTGGGATTGATACAAGTACAAGGAACGTTTTTCTTCTGGGATTGATACAAATACAAGAAACGTTTTTCCCCTGGGATCAATACAAGTACAAGATACGTTTTCCCCTGGGATAGATACAAGTACAATAAACGTTTTTACCCCATGACTGATACAAGTACAAGAAACGTTTTTCCCCCGTAGCTGAGACAAGTACAAGAAACGTTTTTCCCCCGTAGCTGAGACAAGTACAAGAAACGTTTTCCCCTTGGGATTGATACAAGAACAAAAACGTTTTTTCCCCTGGGATCGATACAAGTACAAAACGTTTTTCCCCTGGGATCGATACAAGTACAAAACGTTTTTCCCCTGGGATCGATACAAGTACAAGAAACGTTCTTCCTCTGGGATCAATACAAGTATAAGAAACGTTTTTCCCCTGGGATCAATACAAGTACAAGAAACGTTTTCCCCTGGGATATAAGCAAGTACAAGAAACTTTTTCCCCTTGGATAGATAAAAGTACAAGAAACGTTTGCCCCTTGGATAGATACAAGTACAAGAAACGTTTTCTCCTTGGATAGATACAAGTACAAGAAACGTTTTCCCCTTGGATAGATACAAGTACAAGAAACTTATTACTCTGGGATCGAAACAAGTACAAGAAACGTTTTACCTTGGATAGATACAAGGATAAAAAACGTTTTCCCCTGGGACTGATGCAAGTACAAGAAACGTTTTCCTCTGGGGTCGATACAAGAATAAGAAACGTTTTTCATCTGGGATCGATACAAATACAAGAAATATTTTTCCCCTGGGATCGATAAAAGTACACGAAACGTTTTTCCCCTGGGATTTATAAAAGTATAAGAAACGTTATTATCCTGGGATCGATACAAGTACAAGAAATGTTTATCCCTTGGGATCGATACAAGTACAAGCAATGTTTTCCCCCCTGGGATCGATACAAGTACAAGAAACGTTTTCCCCTGGGATAGATACAAGTACAAGAAATGTTTTTCCCCTGGTATCGATACAAGTACAAGAAACATTTTCCCCCTGGAATCGATACAAGTACAAGAAATTTTTTTCCCCTGGGATCGATACAAGTACAAAATATGTTTTCCCCTTGGATAGATACAAGTACAAGAAAAGTTTTTCCCCTGGGATAGATACAAGTACAAGAAATGTTTTTCCCCTAGGATAGATACAAGTACAAGAAACGTTTTCCCCTTGGATAGATACAAGTACAAGAAACGTTTTCCCCTTGGATAGATACAAGTACAAGAAATGTTTTTCCCCTGGGATAGATACAAGTACAAGAAATGTTTTTCCCCTTGGATAGATACAAGTACAAGAAATGTTTTTCCCCTGGGATCAATACAAGTGCAAGAAACGTTTTCCCCTTGGATAGATACAAGTACAAGAAATGTTTTTCCCCTGGGATCGATACAAGTGCAAGAAACGTTTTCCCCTGGGATAGATACAAGTACAAGAAACGTTTTCCCATGGGATCGATACAAGTACAAGAAACGTTTTCCCCTGGTATAGATACAAGTACAAAAAACGTTTTCCCCTAGGATACATATAAGTACAAGAAATGTTTTTCCTCTGGGATCGATACAAGTACAAGAAACGTTTTCCCCTTGGATAGATACAAGTACAAGAAATGTTTTTTTCCCTGGGATCGATACAAGTGCAAGAAAAGTTTTCCCCCTGGGATCGAAACAAGTGCAAGAAACGTTTTCCCCTTGGATAGATACAAGTACAAGAAACGTTTTCCCCTGCGATCGATTACAAAGTACAAGAAACGTTTTCCCCTGGGATAGATACAAGTACACGAAACGTTTTTCCCCTGGGATCGAGACAAGTACAAGAAACGTTTTTCCCCTGGGATTTATACAAGTACAAGAAACGTTATTCCCCTGGGATCGATACAAGTGCAAGAAACGTTTTCCCCTGGGATCGATACAAGTACAAGAAATGTTTTTCCCCTGGGATCGATACAAGTACAAGTAATGTTTTTCCCTTGGAATCAATACAAGTACAAGAAATGTTTTTCCCCTGAGATCGATACAAGTACAAGAAACGTTTTCCCGTGGGATTGATAGAAGTACAAGAAACGTTTTCCCCTGGGATAGATACAAGTACAAGAAACGTTTTCCCCTTGAATAGATACAAGTACAAGAAACTTATTACTCTGGGATCGAAACAAGTACAAGAAACGTTTTCCCCCTGGAATCGATACAAGTAAGAAATGTTTTTCCCCTGAGATCGATACAAGTACAAGAAATGTTTTTCCCCTGGGATCGAGACAAGTACACGAAACGTTTTTCCCCTGGGATTTATACAAGTACAAGAAACGTTATTCCCCTGGGATCGATACAAGTACAAGAAACGTTTTTCCCCTGGGATCGATACAAGTACAAGAAATGTTTTTCCCCTGGGATCGATACAAGTACAAGAAACGTTTTCCCCCTGGGATCGATGCAAGTACAAGAAATGTTTTTCCCCTGTGATCGATACAAGTACACGAAGCGTATTTCCCCTGGGATTTATACAAGTACAAGAAACATTATTGCCCTGGATTGATACAAGTACAAGAAACGTTTTCCCTGGGATCGATTAAAGTACAGGAAACGTTTTTTCCATGGGATTGATACAATTACAAGGAACGTTTTTCCTCTGGTATTGATACAAATACAAGAAAAGTTTTTCCCCTGGGATCAATATAAGTACAAGATACGTTTTCCCTTGGGATAGATACAAGTACGAGAAACGTTTTTACCCCGTGGCTGAGACAAGTACAAGAAACGTTTTCCCCCTAGGATCGATACGAGTACAAGAAACGTTTATGCCTAGGGATAGATACAATTATAAGAAACGTTTTCCCCTTGAATAGATAGAAGTACAAGAAACGTTTTTCCCCTGGGATAGATACAAGTACAAGAAACGTTCTCCCCTTGGATAGATACAAGTACAAGAAACGTTTTCCCCTTGGATAGAGACAAGTACAAGAAACGTTTTCCCCTTGGATAGATACAAGTACAAGAAACGTTTTCCTCTTGGTTAGATACAATTACAAGAAACGTTTTTCCCCTGGGATAGATACATGTACAAGAAACTTTTTCCCCTTGAATAGATACAAGTACAAGATACGTTTTCCCCTGGGATAGATACAAGTACAATAAACGTTTTCCCCTTGGATAGATACGAGTACAAGAAACGCTTTTCCCTGGGATAGATACAAATATAAGAAACGTTTTCCCTTGAATAGATACAAGTACAAAAAACGTTTTCCCTGGGACTGATACAAGTACAATAAACGTTTTCCTCTGGGGTCGATACAAGTACAAGAAACGTTTTTCCCTTGTAATCGATACAAGTACAAGAAACGTTTTTCCCATGGGATCAATACATGTACAAGAAATGTTTTTCCCCTGGGATTTATATAAGTACAAGAAATGTTTTTTCCCTGGGATCCATACAAGTGCAAGAAACGTTATTCCCCTGGGATCGATACAAGTACACGAAACGTTTTTCCCCTGGGATTTATACAAGTACAAGAAACATTATTCCCCTGGGGTCGATACAAGTGCAAGAAACGTTTTCCCCTGGGATCAATACAAGTACAAGAAATGTTTTTCCCCTGGGATCGATACAAGTACAAGTAATGTTTTTCCCCTGGAATCGATACATGTACAACAAATGTTGTTTTTCCCATGGGATCGATACAAGGACAAGAAACGCTTTCCCCCTGGGATCGATACAAGTAAAAGAAATGTTTTTCCCCTGGGATCGATACAAGTACACGAAACGTTTTCCCCTGGGATTTATACAAGTACAAGAAACGTTATTCCCCTGGGATCGATACAAGTACAAGAAACGTTTTTCCCCAGGGATTTATACAAGTACAAGAAACGTTATTCCCTGGGATCGATACAAGTACAGGAAACGTTTTTCCCCTGGGATTTATACAAGTACAAGAAACGTTATTCCCCTGGGATCGATACAAGTACAAGAAACGTTATTCCCCTGGGATCGATACAAGTACACGAAACTTTTTCCCCTGGGATTTATAAAAGTACAAGAAACGTTATTCCCCTGGGATCGATACAAGTACAAGAAATGTTATTCCCCTGGGATCAATACAAGTACACGAAACGTTTTTCCCCTGGGATTGATACAAGTACAAGAAACATTATTCCCCTGGGATAGATACAAGTACAATGAACGTTTTTCCCCAGGGATTTATACAAGTACAAGAAACGTTATTCCCCTGGGATCGATACAAGTACAAGAAACGTTTTTCCCCTGGGATTTATACAAGTACAAGAAACCTTATTACCCAGGGATAGATACAAGTACAAGAAACGTTATTCCCCTTGGATTTATACAAGTACAAGAAACGTTATTCCCCTGGGATCGATACAAGTACAAGAAACGTTATTCCCCTGGGATCGATACAAGTACACAAAACGTTTTTCCCCTGGGATTTATACAAGTACAAGAAACGTTTTCCCCTTGGATAGATACAAGTACAAGAAACGTTTTTCCCCTGGGATAGATTTCAAGTACAAGAAACGTTTTCCCCTTGGGATAGATTTACAAAGTCAAGAAACGTTTTCCCCTTGGGAAAGATACAAGTACAAGAAAGTTTTTCCCCCTGTGATAGATACAAGGAAGAAACGTTTTCCCTTGGATAGATACAAGTAACAAGAACGTTTATTCCCTGGGATCGATACAACGTACAAGAAAGGATTATTCCCTGGATCGATACAAGTAACCCTGAACGTTTCCTTGGATATATACAAGTACAGAAAGTTTTCCCCTGGGATACGATTTCAAGTTAACAAAGAAAGTTCCCTTGGAATAGATACAAAGTACAAACGTTCCCCTTTGGATAGATACAAGTACATAGAACGTTTCCGCCTAGGGATGATACAAATACAAGAAATTGTTTTCCCCTGTGATAGATACAAGTACAATAAACGTTTTTCCCTTGGATAGATACAAGTACAAGAAACGTTTTCCCCTTGGATAGATACAAATATAAGAAACGTTTTCCCCTTGAATAGATACAAGTACAAGAAACGTTTTCCCCTGGGATATATACAAATATAAGAAACGTTTTCCCCTTGAATAGATACAAGTACAAGAAACTTATTACTATGGGATCGAAACAAATACAAGAAACGTTTTACCTTGGATAGATACAAGGACAAAAAACGTTTTCCCCTGGGACTGATACAAGTACAATAAACGTTTTCCTCTGGGGTCGATACAATTACATGAAACGTTTTCCTCTGGGGTCGATACAAGTACAAGAAACGTTTTTCCCCTGGGATCGATACAAGTACAATAAATGTTATTCCCCTGGGATCGATACAAGTACACGAAACGTTTTTCCCCTGGGATTTATACAAGTACAAGAAACGTTTTCCTCTGGGATCGATACAAGTACAAGAAACGTTTTTCCCCTGGGATCGATACAAGTACAATAAACGTTATTCCCCTGGGATCGATACAAGTACACAAAACGTTTTTCCCCTGGGATTTATACAAGTACAAGAAACGTTTTCCCCTGGGATTTATAAAAGTACAAGAAACGTTGTTCCCCTGGGATTGATACAAGAGCAAGAAACGTTTTCCCCCTGGCATCGATACAAGTACAGGAAATGTTTTTCCCCTTGGATAGATACAAGTACAAGTAATGTTTTTCCCCTGGAATCGATACAAGTACAAGAAGTGTTTTTCCCCTGGGATCGATACAAGGACAAGAAACGTTTCCCCCCTGGGATCGATACAAGTATAAGAAACGTTTTCCCCCTGGGATCGATACAAGTACACGAAACGTTTTCTCCTGGAATTTATACAAGTACAAGAAACGTTATTCCCCTGGGATCGATACAAGTACAAGAAACGTTTTTCCCCTGGGATTTATACAAGTACAAGAAACGTTATTCCCTTGGGATTGATACAAGTACACGAAACGTTATTGCCTTGGGATTTATACAAGTACAAGAAACGTTATTCTCCTGGTATCAATACAAGTACACGAAACGTTTTTCCCCTGGGATTGATACAAGTACAAGAAACTGTTTTTCCCAAGGGATTTATACAAATACAAGAAACGTTATTTCCCTGGGATCGATACAAGTACACGAAACGTTTTTCCCCTGGGATTGATACAATTACAAGAAACGTTATTCCCCTTGGGATCGATACAAGTACACGAAACGTTTTTCCCCTGGGAATTTATACAAGTACAAGAACCGTTTTCCCCTTGGATAGATACAAGTACAAGAAACGTTTTTCCCCTGGGATAGATTTCAAGTACAAGAAACGTTTTCCCCTTGGATAGATACAAGTACAAGAAACGTTTTCCCCTGGGATAGATACAAGTACAAGAAACGTTTCCCCCTTGGATAGATACAATTACAAGAAACCTTTTTCCCCTGGGATAGATACAAGTACAAGAAACGTTTTCCCCTTGGATAGATACAATTACAAGAAACGTTTTCCCCTTGGATAGATACAAGTACACGAAACATTTTCCCCTAGGATAGATACAAGTACAATAAACGTTTTTCCCTTAATAGATACAAGTACAAGAAACGTTTTCCCATTGGATAGATATAAATATAAGAAACGTTTTCCCCTTGAATAGATACACGTACAAGAAACGTTCTCCCCTGGGATAGATACAAATATAAGAAACGTTTTCCCCTTGAATAGATACAAGTACAAGAAACTTATTACTATGGGATCGAAACAAGTACAAGAAACGTTTTACCTTGGATAGATACAAGGACAAAAAACGTTTTCCCCTGGGACTGATACAAGTACAATAAACGTTTTCCTCTGGGGTCGATACAAGTACAAGAAACGTTTTCCTCTGGGGTCGATACAAGTACAAGAAACGTTTTTCCCCTGGGATCGATACAAGTACAATAAACGTTATTCCCCTGGGATCGATACAAGTACACGAAACGTTTTTCCCCTGGGATTTATACAAGTACAAGAAACGTTTTCCTCTGGGGTCGATACAAGTACAAGAAACGTTTTTTCCCTGGGGTCGATACAAGTACAATAAACGTTATTCCCCTGGGATCGATACAAGTACAAGAAATGTTTTTCCCCTGGAATCGATACAAGTACAAGAAACGTTGTTCCCCTGGGATCGATACAAGTGCAAGAAACGTTTTTCCCCTGGGATCGATACAAGTACACGAAATGTTTTTCCCCTGGGATCGATACAAGTACAAGTAATGTTTTTCCCCTGGAATCGATACAAGTACAAGAAATGTTTTTCCCCTGGGATCGATACAAGGACAAGAAACGTTTTCCCCCTGGGATCGATACAAGAATAAGAAACGTTTTCCCCCTGGGATCGATACAAGTACACGAAACGTTTTCTCCTGGGATTTATACAAGTACAAGAAACGTTATTCACCTGGGATCGATACAAGTACAAGAAACGTTTTTCCCCTGGGATTTATACAAGTACAAGAAACGTTATTCCCCTGGGATCGATACAAGTACACGAAACGTTATTGTCCTGGGATTTATACAAGTACAAGAAACGTTATTCCCCTGGTATCAATACAAGTACACGAAACGTTTTTCCCCTGGGATCGATACAAGTACAAGAAACGTTTTTCCCCAGGGATTGATACAAATACAAGAAACGTTATTCCCCTGGGATCGATACAAGTAAAAGAAACGTTTTTCCCCTGGGATTGATACAATTACAAGAAACGTTATTCCCCTGGGATCGATACAAGTACAAGAAATGTTATTCCCCTTGCATCGATACAAGTACAAGAAACGTTTTCCCCCTGGGATTTATACAAGTACAAGTAACGTTATTCCCCTGGGATTGATACAAGTGCAAGAAACTTTATTCCCCTGGGATCGATACAAGTACGAGAAACGTTATTCCCCTGGGATCGATACAAGTACAAGAAATGTTTTCCCCCTGGGATTTATACAAGTACAAGTAGCGTTATTCCCCTGGGATTGATACAAGTACAAGAAACATTTTTCCTTCAGGGATTTATACAAGTACAAGAAACGTTATTCCTCTGGGATCGATACAAGTACACGAAACGTTTTTCCTTGGATTGATACAAGTACAAAAAAACGTTTTTCCCTCGTAGCTGAGACAAGTACAAGAAACGTTTTCCCCTGGGATTGATAAAAGTACATGAAACGTTTTCCCCTGGGATCGATACAAGTACAAGAAACGTTTTTCCCCTGGGATCAATACAAGTACAAGAAACGTTCTTTCCTGGGATTGATACAAGTACAATAAACGTTTTTTCCTGGGATCGATACAAGTACAAGAAACGTTTTTCCCCTGGGATTGGTATAAGTACAAGAAACGTTTTTCCCCTGGGATCGATACAAGTACAAGAAACGTTTTTCCCCTTGGATTGATACAAGTACAAGAAACTTTTTTTTCCCTGGGATTGATACAAGTACAAGAAACGTTTTTCCCCTGGGATCGATGCAAGTACAAGAAACGTTTTTCCCCTGGGATCAATGCAAGTACAAGAAACGTTTTTCCCCTGGGATTGATACAAGTACAAGAAACGTTTTATCTCTGTGATCGATACAAGTATAAGAAACGTTTTTCCCCTGGGATTGATATAAGTACAAGAAACGTTTTTCCCCTGGGATCGATGCAAGTACAAGAAACGTTTTCCCCTGGGATCGATGCAAGTACAAGAAACGTTTTTCCCCTGGGATTGATACAAGTACAAGAAACGTTTTATCTCTGTGATCGATACAAGTACAAGAAACGTTTTTCCCCTGGGATTGATATAAGTACAAGAAACGTTTTTCCCCTGGGATCGATACAAGTACAAGAAACGTTTTTCCCCTGGGATTGATACAAGTACAAGAAACGTTTTTTTCCCTGGGATTGATACAAGTACAATAAACGTTTTTTCCTGGGATCGATACAAGTACAAGAAACGTTTTTCCCCTGGGATCGATGCAAGTACAAGAAATGTTTTTCCCTGGGATCGATGCAAGTACAAGAAACGTTTTTCCCCTGGGATTGATACAAGTACAAGAAACGTTTTATCTCTGTGATCGATACAAGTATAAGAAACGTTTTTCCCCCGTGGCTGAGACAAGTACAAGAAACGTTTTTCCCCTAGGATTGATACAAGTACAAGAAACGTTTTTCCCCTGGGATTGATACAAGTACAAGAAACGTTTTTCCCCCGTGACTGAGACAAGTTCAAGAAACGTTTTCCCCTGGGATCGATACAAGAACAATAAACGTTTTTCTCCTGGGACCGCGTTCGCGTGTCAGCCCCGCATCTTGAAAGCAATGAATGAGACACAAAATCCTGAAGGTCACACACACGCACACGCACAGAGTCAGAGACGGGCGGGAGCCACTGCTGCTTCTGCAGTAGAGCCCAGGAAGTCCCACAGGGGCGTAGTGTATATAGGGAAGGAAAGAAAGGGCGTCCCGTTGTCACTCCCAGCACTTGATACTGACTCAACCCTGAGTTCTGGTGTGTATGCGTGTGTATATGTGCGCGCGCGCGTGTGTGCATGTGAATGTCTCTGCTTGCGTGTGTCCTTCACACGTGCGATGGAAGAGCTGATTCACGGTTAGGCAAGGTCGTGTTTGATACCCTGCAGGAGAAGAAAAGGACGGGGAGGGGGTGGGGGGGACGGGTTAGAGGGGGCGGGGCCGGTGTTTCCCCAGGTGAAGTGGGCTTTGAAAGGGAACTGTATGCAGCTCGTGCATTTGCGCGCGTGTGTGTGTATTTAGAATTCGTATCTCAGTTATATACTTTTTAACAATTATACGTTAAGCTTTGATGCAGTGAAATAGGTTCATGATACGATATTGTATGTACTTTTTACAACATGTAAGTTATATCAAAACAATCTATATACAGGAACGACTGTAGTCTCCTGCAATATCAGCTTATCGTGTATTTTGTTTCAAACTGTCTTCGAAACCATCACCGTTTTGTTTATTTATGAAAAAGTTTTACAGATCTTTAGATATATCTAATAATTTACCATTAAAAGTGTTATACCAGTTTTTTTTTCTTTTTCTAGACAACAAAACCGCAGTGTTATCCTTGGGCTGGTGTTATCATCAGAGACACTGTTATGGCGAAATAAGTACAGCTGTAAGAAAAAGAATAGACAACACAGCGAGTAACCTTGACTGCGTTCTAAGAGTTCTCGCAAGTAATTAGTTCGGCACAGCATCTTCATATGGTAACGGTAAAACGTGAATCAGCTGCGTTCATGTTTTCAAACGCGTATGCCAAGCGCGCTATGTACAAACTTTTATATGACAAGTCTCTATATAAAGCCAGTGGAGAGAAAGGAAAGAAATAAGAATCACAGTTACAGTATAGGTGGAAATAAAGCACTTTTTTGGGGGGTGGATCTCTAGAGAAATACCAAATTAGGGTGCCACCCCACAGAATTATAAGTAAAATGCTCTGACCTGAAGTGAATTCATCGTAACTTTTTCTAGGACATGACTAAGCCCTGTATGATGTTACCAGAAACCTGAAACCAAATGAATCTCTTAGCCATAATAATCAAAGTCAATTTCCCAAAATGACTGGTGAAGATATCAATAGAAAATCACAGGGCTAAGGTGACGCAAACAACAGAAATTTTGAGCCATACAGAAGTGTTTGTACGCGTCAAAAGTCACACACAACGTAAGTACCATTCACAAAGTACGGTTCGGTGTGACAATGGAAGTCAATCAAGAGGTGATAAAAGTGTCTAAAGCCATGACTTATGTGGCTGGACATGAATAACTCACATTCTATGTCTTCTTCTAAAATGCTCTTGAATAATTCATATTCTATGTCTTCTAAAATGCTCTTGAATGACACATTCTATGTCTTCTAAATTGCTCTTAAATAACAGTTTATATCTTCTAAAATGCTCTTAAATGACTATTTCAACATCTTCTACAATGCTCTTGAATGACGCATTCTATGCGTCCTTCTAAAATGCTCTAAATTTATTGTGACACAGGATGCTTAAAGTCGAAAGGCCACAAAGTTAAAGGGAGATGAATAAGTGGGACCCTGAGGCTGCTAGTCGTCGTCGTGTCGCAATAGGAAATCGTGGAATCTCCTGAAGTGTATCAGGAAGTTCTTCAGAAAAGGTCATTCAGTGGGACACTGCATTGACGCCCTGAATTTCTGAGGATTCTATTGTCTTTAGAAAGGAGGAGAGCTTCTACTGTGTAAATGTATAATATTACTAATGGACAAGTGAGAGACAGGATCGGAAACCTTACGAGGATTCTTTGCCGCGTGTGTCATTTACTGTACGATTTCCTCATTCTCCTTGTTATTACACCGATTTACAATACATTCTTACGAAGAGTGCTGTGGTAATGACAGACTTGAAGACCATTTTCTATTTTAAAAAGTAGACCCTACCAGTTTTATTAGCATCCACCATTCAAATTTAAGTAATTTCATCCCCCTCCCAGTTTTATTAGCATCCACAAATCAAACTTAAGTCATTATGATCGTCATTCTTCTTATAACATGAGTCATTACAATCGTCATTGTTCTTATCACCCTACCAGTTTTATTAGCATTCACAATTCAAACTTAAGTCATTTTATCACCCTCCCAGTTTTATTAGCATCCACAATTCAGACTTGAATCATTACAATCGCCATTGTTCTTATACCCAACTCATTCACATTGCAGCAACACCATTCGTAGTTGCAATAATCAAACATATCTTCATCATCCTCATAAACTGTAGCAACATCTACTGCTCTAACAGCAGCAAAACAAAAAAAAAACTAATTTCCTACAAAAACAGAATATTAGTCAAAAGCCACTCAGTTTCAGCTTGGCCCTGCATTCAAGAACGAAGGCCAGTGTGCAGCCGGATCTGCCCTCGGGGATCGCGAGTCCATTTTCGAAGCTGAGGACTTTTTCGGAGCTCCGAGGAAAGTAGGAAGGAGCGCTCCAGAATTTACAGGCGCAGGTAACGAGGAGATAAAAAGAACCTGCATTTACTTAGACTCTCACAATAACTCAAGAAGCAAACGGTGGTAGCTTTGAGAGAATCATTAACAATTTCGAACTGGAGCATAGTTTATGAACATGCATAGATGCATTTAAATTCAGCAATCTCCACGGCAATAATTGGTACAGTGAAAATCATTAGATTTATGTGTAAATATTCTCTCTTTATTGTTATGAATGTTGTATAAAAGTGATGAAATTTTAATTCTGTGACTCCTCAGACTAATACTATACATGGGCGTTACAAGTCTTAATATTTGGACAGACAGTTTCAATTTGCATAGGAATTAAAGAAGCATTCTTCTGGCTCCTAACAACGCGTTAGAATTTTTATTTACATTTTACATCATTTTTTTATACTCACTTCAGTTTACCTCTTAAAGCCATTTAAATACTGGAATATTAATAATTTCGCACTGCCTTCTGTTTGCTTGGCTGGGTGCGCTTGAATAATAATGCAAGCATTAGATTTTTCCATAAAATATACATATTCTAGTGTACGATAGCAGTCGCATAAAAAAACGATAGCAGTTGCATAAAAAACTAAAAGCAAAAAGTTTTTTAAAACCTTGGATCGCTATACATCTTTTCTTTTTGTCCGCTACATCGTGTGAAAGTATAGGAGTCACTGAAATGTTAAATAAAAACTAAAAAAAAAAAAAAAAACATCCATTCATCATTTTCTGACAAGTCGAAAGATTGCTGATTTTGTTCTCGCAGTTTGTATTCCACTTCCATTACTAGTTTTGGCCAGCTAGTCTATTAACCATTCCTCAAGAACATAAAAAGATTTTGCATCATTTACTGCGGCTAAAGTAAACGAAAAACACTTGAAAATAAAAGTAAAAAAAAAAACGGAAGATTTTTTTTTATGTGTCGACTGATGGTGGTCGAAGCAACTAATATAAATGATTTTATACAAAATATTTGGCGCTGGCCCAAGTTAGATGATCATCAGAGCGTTTTCTTGTTTGTCAGGGTATACGTGGCCGTTTGGAACAACGGGAGCGTATGTAATTGTATCTGAGTGCACACGATTAGTTTTTTTTTAATTAATTAAGGAACACGTACGCATACATACGCACACACACATTATATATATATATATATATATATATATATATATATATATATATATATATATATGATGTATATATATATATATACATATATATATATATATATATTATATATATATATATATATGTAAATAAAAAATTCTTCTGTTAAAACAGGATACGTCTCAGGTACTTGATAAGGGTGGGAGTCAAGCCACCGAAATATAGTCATTAGCTTTAAACCAGAGCGTTTTAATGGGCATTTTGTACTTGAGACATATAAATATATGTGTGTGTGTGTGTATATGTGTATTATATATATATATATATATATATATATAGATCTATATATAGATATAATATATATATATATATAATATATATAGATATTTATATATGTATATATATATATATATATATATATATATATATATATGATATATAATATATATATATATATATATATATATGAAATGGTTTCTGTTGGTAAACGTCGATTGTCAACTCTCAATCTATCGATTCCGTCGACACTTTTGGATACTATTTCCTCAGAAAACATTTGGAAATTAAATAAACAAAATTCCCCATGCGAGGATTCAAACTTGGATTTGGAGGAACAGTGCTTGGGCACTATAACCATCCATACCCCCACGGTCTCGCGAATGTTAAAATTACATTTGAAGTAATTCAGCCCCCCAAAAAAGTAATAATGCAATTCAAATCACCTGACCTGAGAGAGGGTGGGTCCACTTTAGGTCAAGTAAAATATATCGGAATTAGATACATGTCAAACGTACCTACAAACAATTAATTAAGTTATTGGAATCTGTGTCTGGGACTGAGGGCAGTTTGTCTATCCGAAGACAGGCTCCTACTTCAAGGAAATGTAGAGAGAGAGAGAGAGAGAGAGAGAGAGAGAGAGAATCTCAAAGCCATCGCCTTCACAAAATGCGCCGCCACGGGTGGCACGTAAATCTAACAATCATCCATTATCGAAGGTTGGTAAATATCCCAGACAGAAAGTGTATACTAATTGATTTTCCATTGTCGTTGTTTTGTTCCATTTCAGCGATTTGTTTCATTAACTTTTATTTCTAAACGATATTGATTCTTTGGATCACCTGAAGAAAAGCCACCCCAACACACGCTGGGGTCGCTTTTCTTCAGGTGGAAAATATTGGGGTCGCTTTTCTTAAGGTAAGGAATTAACAGGGGTTACAGTAAGGCCGTGGCGGAACGGCGCTTCGCGCCTTATCTGCATATTTAAGGATTCTTGGCAAGCTCGGTATGTTCTGGCAAGAGGCAATTTTACGCTGCGCGCACTAGCCACAGTAGGTTTGATTATTTTTGTACTGAAATTCCAAGAAAATACGCTTCTAATTAACTATTGATTGTGTCTAAATTTGTGTTTTTAACAAATGTTTAATAAAGTAGTTTTTAATGAATATATATCTATATTTTTTCTCCTTTTTCTATAATATTATGAGCTAAAGTGGGTCACCTGAAGATTGGAGACACCAACAAGCAGGGGTCGTTTATCTTCAGGTGGAAAATATTGGGGTCGCTTTTCTTCAGGAGGAAAATATTGGGGTCGATTTTCTCCAGGAGAGGTATTAGGGGTCGCTAATCTTCAGGTGATCCGATTCTTTATATATATTTAATATTAATATATATATATATATGATAATATATATATATATATGTGTGTGTGTGTGTGTGTGTGTGTGTGTGTGTGTGTTATGTGTGTGTGTGTGTGTGTTGGTGCAACATTTACCGTCAAAGTCATTGCTACCACCTCATATGCATTGCTTACGATTACATTATGCCTACACAAACATACGCCATACGTACAACGCTTGAGCGCGGATTCATTATCTATCTATCTATTTATCTATCTATCTGTATATATATATATTATATATATATATATATATATATATATATATATATATATATATATATTATATATATATATATATATATATATAAAAGACAACCGTCATTGCCACGTTCATTCGCATATTGATGAATCAATAATAATGGCTGAAAATTTTTACATATATATATCATATATATATATATATATATATATATATATATATAATATGTGGCCAGTAATGACAACAAAAACTGCACAGCTCCACTCAACCAGTGAAGGACCTCCCAGGGGGAAGGAATCGATTGGGGACTGCTTCTTCACCTCCTTCGCCTCTGAAGGAAATGACTCGAAGGATCTCGAAGGTGTTGAGAACTGACAGTCATCCTTTCTGATAAATTTGAGGCTATGGAATCCAGGAAGTGGAGCCTCAATAAATCAGACACTTCTGAATATCACCGATGCTGAATGTTTGGTTTGTCTCCTCTAAAGAGGTGTATGATTTCGTTTAATTTCTATTGTAAAATTACGGGAATTGTCAGGAGTCCAGGAGTGAATCGTGATGTAAAGGTGACGTTTTGCTTTTGAAAGCAATGATCATCAGACGAGACTTGAGGAACTTCGAATGAAGAATACTTTAGTTAAGGAAATAAAATCTTTTCGCCTAAGATTGTAATTGTCTTGTCAGACATCAAGGTGAGAATGTCAAGTCGTCATCTTCGAGTTATTAATTGTAGTAAATCAAAAATTTTTAATAAATACTTTAAACTTTCATAACTAGGATGATCAAACTTGCTATTTAGTTAATCCATGTTTTAATTTCCATTGTTCAAAAGTAGAATAATTGACCCGTCAAGAAACAAAACACTATTGATATCACCAAGTAAGAAGAAATTCCACAGCAAAAAAGAAACGACCAACAAGCACAAAAATCTATCGGATCTTTTCTGACATTTGAAGAACAAAACCAGATCCACTAAGTATTAATAATATTATTCGAGGTTATGAACTTTGCTGAATGCTTTCCAGAATCTGCTACTAGACATTTTTTCTAGGTTTTATAGGTTTACTCAGAATGCTTTGGCGTAATGTTAAATAAATCAGTAGGGAGATCCTCCAATCTAAGATTTTCCGAAAACATATCTGGTGTAAGTCGTCTAATCTCCAGAGCTAGCGAAGACACACTGTGTCCTTGTCAACACCAGCCACCTCACATTCTTCTCCTACGAAATAAAGAGCAAGGGGCCAGGAATTTCCATATCCTACATCCTGTTTAAATATGCTTGTGGAAATATTGACTGATTTTTACGATATATATATATATATATATATATATATATATATATATATATATATATATATATATATATATATATATATATATATATATATATATATATATATATATATGTTTTTCTTTTTCTTTTTTTTTTTAAATCGTCCGGTTATTCCAGGATGAACAGTCCCGAATTTACCAGAAAGATCGAATCGAGATCCTTCCTCAGTTCCAATCATCGGAGAAAAGGATACAGAAATAGGCTTTCCCCAATCTGCTACGTGACGCATTGATCTATCTTTTCACTTCTCTGCCTGAAAATGAAGATGTGTGTGTTCCCACTTCGGGACAGAGTAGAGTAGAGGGATTCACGTCTTCCGCTGGAAAAGAGACAACGGGTCTTTCCATATAACCTTTGGGAATCCCGTAATTACGAGGAGAGAGATTTGGCCCGGTTTGAACGAGTGACGAATGTTAAAACTAATCAATTCTTGAAGGCAATATAGCAAGCGTTTGCTTTATTACTACCCAAAACCAATTCTTGTATTTTAGTAATTGATTTACATTCTTATCCTTGTATTTGCTAATTACTTAATTAGTTTTTCTATAACTTATTTCTTCTTCCTGTATCTCCTATTACCTTCTGTTACTTGTCTCTGTATTTCTTATTCCTCCTGTTACTTCTTTCAAATAAATACCATATTCTTTGAAGCTTAAATTTAAAGTTAACAGCCCCTATCGGCTTGATCTGCATGAAGAGAGTTCATCTTCTGAGTAATAATAATAATAATAATAATAATAATAATAATAATAATAATAATAATAATAATAATAATAATAATAATAATGATGATGATGATGATGATGATGATGATGATGATTAGAATTAAAAGCCACACTAGCGTTAAAAATGTTGACTATGTACATAATTACTTTTAACACTACTTGTGACTTTTAATTCTAGATATTATAGCCTCGTTACTGGGGTTCCCTGGATCACAATAACAAAAATAATAATAATATTTTAATCTTAGTACTTCTCTTGAACTTCCCTTATATTTGCCAGCCATCTATGTAAACGGGTTGTTATGTAACACTGGATAAAGAAACTTCGTGTGAGAGGTAAAAGACATGAATCTAAAACTATTCCCAATTATGTCGTAAAGCGACAGGGTTTGCAGTTGCGTGTTGACGTTAATCTTCATGGAATCTACTCAACAAAAATATGCAAGACGAGTAAAAAAATTATGGGTATGTTAATCACATAATTTTGCCTACACCTCCTGTATCTGAACAGTTATTATCTAATTAATCATTAAGTCATGAAACTGATAAGCGAATGTTCCAAGAAAAGCATTTAGGAAAAGCTAATCCAACCCGACAAATATGGTTCGCAAATGATCGCGATGAAAACAGATCTGACAGAGGTCGCAACCAGTGAAAAGATGTATTAACTCTCTCAGGCATGTTATGATGACCTTGGTTGGGTTTTCCTGTCTACCTGACTGTTAGGAGAAAAGTCTTACATGAGGATAATGAGAGCAGTTTAAAGCCATTTCGATCTTAAGGTTTAATTTACTAAGCCTTACTGTAGATCAGGGAGTGCGTATCCGGGATGGGGCAGTGGGTGAGGTTGCTTTTCCCCTAACCACAATTTTGTCAAGTAGAATCTTTGAACTGAAAAATTTATAATGATGAAGGATATATAAGTTGTGCATTCCACAAAATAGCTGCATTGCTAAGCGTAATGAAAGAAAATAAAAAGGGCCATATTAGAATAATATTTCGGTAGGTTTATTTTTATCATGGTCCCGCAGCCCCCTACCCCATCAACCCCCTAAAGAAAAAAAAAACTTTCCATTGAAATTCTTTATGAAGCCCAAAAATCGATTCTTTGTCTCGAACAAACTCTATTTTATTGGGCCGTTTATTGCTATTGTCAATCGAAAATCTTTAAAGAAAACGTCAGCTTCTTGCTGTTCGTGAAAAAAAAATATTGTGGAAAAATACCAAAGATTGGGAAGAGGTTTGTGAGAACTTCAGTCCTCAGTTCTCCATTCAAATTTATCTTCATCTCCTCATTTAGGGTCGACCACATAAACTTTGAAAGCTTCTGGCAAACGATCAGCCAAATATGCTACAAATAGAACATCAGGAAAACTTATCTAAATCTCTGGATCCCCGAGGGTCGACATGTTCAGATAAGTCGTGCTCAGATACTGAATTTGAGAGAAGCATTCTGCAACTTCTAAAAAAAGTTACCAGATAATCATAAACGTCCTGCTGTTGGCGTGATTCCAATTACCCTACACCGAAAAACACAGCAGTAATATCTAGTACAGTTGGAAAGTTTTGGTTTCTGATATCTGGAAATTCTTACACAGTATAATATGCTTATTCCACTGTGGTTTTCTTTTTTTCACTGAAGATGGCTGTACAGCAGTAGCGTCAGTGATCTATTGACATCTTAAACCCTTGTTAGTACAGAACTATTCCTCTTTGCAGCTACATGATCTTTGTAAGTTTCCTAAATAGTTCAAATAAATTTCTCAAACCTGTGAAACTTTCTTGCACTAATTCCGACTGGGAATGATAACTGACGTGAATGTCAGACGGTGGTAACATTGGTCGACCTTTATCATCATAGAGAAGACGCCGTAAAAGGCATGTTGTAGTTCTGTGCGTTTATCTCTATAATTACCTCCGTTGACCAAGTAGGGATGATGTGAATTTTTTTTTTTTTTTTTCGTCTGCGCACGTGTGCGCCCATGTGTTTGGTGGGTACCTGTAGAACGAGGGTGGGCAAAAACGCAAATTGGGGGTCATCCTCCAGAAGAGGTCATGGGGGACACTGATCTGAATTTGGTGATTTTGCACCGCAAAATCACCTTATTAACCTAAGTCGCCTTTAAAAGCTTAGATTCGGGAAACAAATTTAACAAATTGACTGGGTTAATGATATCTTCTTTCAACATCTAAGATGACTATAATAGATTCACACAACCGTGCATCTGACGTCTAGGCCAGTCCCTTACGACGCTCCTGATTGGCTGTTGATAAGCCAATCACAGGGTTGGAAACTCTCAGTCTCTCTCGAGAGAGCTCACACAGGCAGGATGTATGTTCCACCTCTCCCGAGGGATGCTTTTGAAAGACGTATTCCTCAGGAGAGGTGGAATATACATCCTGCCCATGTGAACTCTCGAGAGAGACTGAGAGTGTCCAGCCCTGTGATTGGCTTATCAACAGCCAATCAGGAGCGTCGTAAGGGACTGGCCTAGACATCAGATGCACGGTTGATGTGAATCTACTACAGGAGCTCTCTGAGAGTTAACCTTTCCTAGTTGGTAAAGCTTTGTAAAAATGTGGGTTGGCTTTAGTTTCGTTTTATAATGATGAAATGCACAATGAAGCAAACTAAGCGTGCAAAACATGCTATACTTCAGTACATACGTTTGGAACCCTGGGAATTAAGACAGAATGCGAGTGCTTAATTTTGTATTCTTTTAAGTGATGTGACAAATATCGAAAATAAACCCCCCGCCAAAAAAAAGAAAAAATTATGGAGAAACCATGAACTCTGAATACAGTGCAAAAGAGCCTGCTGCCAGAATTAGGAAATTTTTATCATTTTTATTTAGAGGAAATAAACCTAAGACAACTGAAATCTTTACATGTCCTTAGGAAACCTAATATACCAGCTACATGCTGATGAGAAAAAGACAATAAGAAGAATTGAGAAGATTCTACATGAATTAAATGCCATTGAAACAGCTATAGTAGTTTTATTACCATTATCATTTGAAAAATTCTGAAAACCACAAGCGAAAAAATGGTTGAAGTATACAGATGACAAGAGCCAAATCAAAACAGCCTCTTCCTCAACACGGAAATTTACGGAATTTTGATTACGAAACGAGTCACTAATCTATTAACATTTAGACTTCCAAACTATAGCAATGGGTCTGAGGAACATGACTAACCCAGCATTGGTTTTTCTATAGACGCGTCTTCTAGAGTCAGGTTCAAAGGTGCTGAGTCATTTTTCTATTAAGTCGAGGTTCTAGTTGTATGAGTAGTCTGCCAAGCCTTATTTAGGGAGTCATTTATCTCCTTGATTAAAACATTTTTGGTTTCATGGACCAAATGTGTTTATCCATGTCATATCACTATGGGATGGGGATGACATTATTACTGGTGGAATGTAAAGACATTTTTATTTGTCTTTTTACATGATTGCCTTCATTTCCATTGTGTTATATACATATATGCATAGATTTGGTAAGATAGACAGAGAGAGAGAGAGAGAGAGAGAGAGAGAGAGAGAGAGAGAGAGAGAGAGAGAGAGAGAGAGAGAGAGAGAGAGAGATATTGACATATTAAAAGTAATGCTACAGATTCGAGATAATGAGGCTACTTCATCTGAAGACGAATGGCTGTTCACGGTTGTGGTTTAAACTATTCTCGACAATGGAAAGGAGGATGTCAATACCTACTTTCTAATGCATTCAAATGCACAAGATACACGTCGAGTTATAACTATGGAGTCGTAAGACAAATTTTCCCATCCGGATTTTAAAGTTTCCAGACTGAAAAAAATTTTTTTCAGTTTCCGGGTGATATACGTAGCTCCGTCACTTCTTTGAAAAATGAGGAGGGATTCCAGTCAACTCTCTCCCTAAAAAGCATGTATATAATATATATAATATATATATATATATATATATATATATATAAATATATATATATCTTTATATATCACTGGTAAAAATGTTCTGTTAACAACAAAATTTTATCTAATAAAAAGAGCCCATGAAAACGCCAAAATATAGAGAGAAAATTACTATATATCTGAGACAGCTGTCTTCCTCTTCAGGTAGATGAAAGAGAGAAGTTTGAGAAAAGGTGGTATTTATACCAAGAGATCCATCCACAGGTAAGCCAATTTAGGTCACCCCCGCTGATAATCTTCCTTTAATCCTCTTAAGCGTTGGTTGAATGAAAACTTTGTCAATGACATCTGAATCCTATGCTCCCTTTAAGATGTTCATTACCTGCCTTTGTTTAATCAAGGCCGATTCCATCATCTGACTCTCTCTATAGTTTGGCGTTTTCATGGGCTCCTTTTATTAGATATAATATTATATATATATATATATATATATATATATATATATATATATATATACATACATACAGATATATATGAATATATATACATATACATATATATAATGTATATATTATATACATATATATATATATACTATATATGATATATATATATATTATATATATATATATATATATATATATATGGGTAATATATGTGTATGTATATGTATATCATCAGTTTATTAAGTTCAGATTCTCCTTCTAAACTACTAAACGCAATGATCATTTCAACACACGTCAGTACCATAGCAGCCCGATTTTTTTTATCCTATCTTTAAACAAATTCAGTATATATACATATATATATATAATATATATATATAGTACGTATATATATATATATGTATATATATATATATATATATATATATAACATCTATATATATATACTATTATATGATATTTTCTTCTAGTAACAAAAAAAATCTCTCTACATTAAAATCCATAGATTCTGTCTGTCTGTCTGTCTGTCTGTCTGTCTGTCTGTCTGTCTGTCTGTCTGTCTCTCTCTCTGTCTCTGCTCTCTGTCTCTATCTCTATATATATATATATATATATATATATATATATATATATATATATATATATATATATATATATATCCAATAACAATGCAAAAAAATAATTTACGACGCTCTTGATTTATAAACCTAAAAATATAAAAATATTTTTATATTTTAAAGTTTATAAAAGTATAAGCGTATGCGTCAAGACAAACGGCAAATTGTATTTCCATTGAGTGTAGTTTTGCAAGTGATAATTCTTCCTCTACTGGAGACTTGACGAGTCCAGTTTCTGCTGAATAAATTATGCTTTAATTTTCTCAACTTTAAAAACTTTCCAGCACTCTTATTCTGAGAGATATTTAGTCCATCTACTTCATTGCATAGATGTATGTAGCGCAATCCATTCAGTGGTTTTCGGTGGAATAGCAAGTAATCTTTTATCGATTTTAATTCTTATTTTTGTGTGGTTAGGTGAAATGAATGGTGCAGATGTTATACGCTGTAGTGCCATAGGTGGCATTTTGGAACTTTCGTTATCCAATCGTAATAATACTACTGCAACTGTACAAGAGGAACAGGCCCACACCCCAACCGAACATGAAGTTTAAGCTGGAAAGGCCGGCATACAGTTACTTCATAATTGGAATGTCACCTTATTTGAGCTGGTGGAGTTTTTGTAATAGAGAACGAATCAAGATTAAAGACAATCCTAATCAGAAATAAGCATTACCAGGTTAATCTTTTTCTTTCTTCTCTTTATTTTTACTTATTTATTTATTTATTTTTTTTTTTAGTTTTTTTTTTTTTTTTTTTTTTTTGCGTAGTGCGCATATGAACTTCTCGACAGCAAAGGGAAATTTAATGGAAATTTAGAATAGTCACGTATCCAAATGTTGGTAGATAAGCTATTCCTTGATAAAAATGAAAGGGCTCTTTACTATATGGAGCACATAGTACTGCTACGTAGGCTTAACTTCTACTAAGAGGCACTGTCAAAGCCAGCCAAAAGTTATACAAATCTTGTTTATGGTTAACTAATGGTAGTGTTGTGGGTGGTTCTAAAGAGACTGGAGAGGTGAACGTCCTGGGTGGGTGGGGTTGAACACGTCTCTCTCTCTCTCTCTCTCTCTCTCTCTCTCTCTCTCTCTCTCTCTCCACAAGATGTACCGGTTTACCGAAGCAAGTGGAGAGGCCAGGTCAAACTTCTGGCCCTGTACTTTCTTACCTATTCGCCAAATATGAGAGAGAGAGAGAGAGAGAGAGAGAGAGAGAGAGAGAGAGAGAGAGCAGGTCTTGGGCAGATGACTCGAATTCTGCAGCTTGAACATGAACCAGTTCACCTGCATAAAATGGAAGACCACTCGGAAGGTTTTGGCGAAAGACGATTAGCAGCCATTTCCAGAAATTTCAGACTTTCAGATTACTGTTATATAGACTAATATGAGCAAGATCAGTGGAGACTGACTTTGAACCTTAATTAACCTGTTAAGAAAGCCTTTCTTAATTTGCTTTAACATTTTTATACGTTCCCAAGTGACTAAAGTGGTCACTTCATAGAAATATTTTGGCACATCGAAACGAACTGAAAACAATTGTGAAAAAGGCCACATAAAACAGTAAGATAAAATTGTTTGGCATCTAGGATACTGGAAACTAAATCATAATGACTCAAATCAATTATTCTTGTATTTTTAAATTAACAATTATTTGATACTATTTAAGAAATTACCATAATCACTCAAATCAATTATACTTATATTTTTAAATTAATAATTATTAGATATTATCTAATTATTAATTTAAAAATACAAGAATATTTGATTTGAGTCATTATGGTAATTTCTTAGTATCTAATAATTATTAATTTAAAAATACGAGAATAATTGATACTATCTAAGAAATTACCATAATGACTCAAATCAATTGTTCTTGTATTTTTAAATTAACAATTATTAGATATTATTTAAGAAATTAGATATTATTTATGGACTCTTCTTGTTCTTGTATGGGACCAAAGTAAAAACCCACGAGACACTTGGTAGCTGAGAAGGTAAGGTTTAAAAAAAATATGGAACCACAGCATATTACAGATGTTCTTTTTCCCTGATATGTTACGAGATCAGACGACAATACAGACAACAAAAAAGTACAGAATATCTGGGGAAACTATTCACCCTAAAGCCGACAGTTAATAATAAAACGTAAAAAAATAAAACTGGTTGAAATGAACGGCACTTCTCCCTCGTAATACCAAAACTTACATATCTGTAGATCTAACTTTCTAACTTTTTCTAACTTATTTCATTATAATCAGGTTTTCCCCGTTTCGACACTGAACCGAAATTATTGATTTTCGTGTAGGCGGACGCATGCTACTACTACATGTCTCTTCAGGAGACGAAAATCAAACTGGACCAAACCAAGTTCGTTGACCTCTGGATTCAAACACGTCGAGCGAAGGAACCCAGGTTTCCGCTGAGATTCGGCACAACGACCGTACATTATTTTTTTCCCTTGTTGTTTATATATATATATATATATATATATATATATATATATATATATATATATATATATATGTATATATAGTTATATAAGTAAGTATATATATATATATAAATCTATATGCATGCCACCTTGACCTCGATGCTAGAGGTGGTCGTGACACTCGCTCTACCAGACAGAGGACCCGGATTCGATCTCCTCGTGGGAGCTCCAGGCTCGTTCGTTCCGTTACGTCACAGAAAACGATAACCTGATAGTCAGTTGACGGTGGTGGGACGTAGCTAGGTCAGTATATATCATATACGTATGTGTCTATGTGTGTATATATATATATATATATATATATATATATATACACACACACACACACACACAGAATGATACTCTTCTTCCCAGAGAGAGGACCAACATCTGGTTATCAGAAGTGTAAAGTGCAGTGCCTAATTCACGTTCAGCTAAATCCTATAGAGATATTGAGACCACTTCACCGAGCTGCAATAGAGGTGGGGAAAGGCATGAGGGTAGCAACAGCACCCCCACGTTATTTTCAGAATACCCACAGTGCTGCATTTTACAGAACCACCCCTCAAATAACACTCGTGAGGGAATCTTGAAGTCGCAACATGCGGACATAGTTACTATGAATTCATTTTATTATGACTTCATTTTATTGTGACTTCATTTAATGGCAGGGCAAAAAAATATCAGCCCCTGAGTCCTACAAGTGTGTTTAAGTGGGTTAAATGCGTAACTCGGAAGAATTCCCACGGCAACTAATGATACCGCTTGGGCAGGCTAGCGGTGGCAATCACTTCCAGTCCAGATAAGAGTTTTGCGAGCCCCTTAAAAATGAAGGCTACGAGGGGACAACATAAAAAGCAAAAATAAAAAAAAACGGTGACTTGCAGGTTTGTGGCTTTTGCTGTGTTAAGTGACGCTAGGTGAAGATTAGGGTATTCGGACTGGGCGGTCTTGGACTAAGTCACTAAGGCGTGATAAAGGCGCCTTGCCTTTTGCGAATCACCTCTTCTGCTTGAAGACTATTTTGGTCATAAAAAAGGGAAATCTAATGAATTTCTCAGATGTTTCTTAGATAGTGACCCCACAAGGGTTTTAACTATGGTAATAAAAAGGGAAATCTAATGAATTTCTCGGATATTTCTTAGATAGTGACCCCGAAGGTTTTAACCCGGTATATACCCACCTTTGAAGCGTGTTTAACACAGCCCGTTGGGGAAAACTAAAAACATAAACAAAAGACTTTCAATATCATAAAGATAATAACCCCCAAGGAATATTAGCCGTAGATAACGACCCCACGAAAACCGTTGGGGTCACTATCTAGGAAAGATTCAATTTTTCTAGCCCAGGCCAGAAGATTCCAAAAAAAAGTGAGTTAGAAAGAAGGAAGGCATTGCTTAACTAAGAAGGAGGATGAAATGACGATCCTATCCCCCCGTGCTACATTTCAAGTTTTTCGAAGATAATATTAAATAACAGTGGAACTAACACCATCAGCGATAACAGGCAGAGAGACTTACGCCTCTAAAAGTATAAAAAGAGACTTTTCTCCCTCACAAATGAGACTTCTGGAAAAACGCTGCGGGAGTTTGTAGGTCAGCCATGAAAGTTCCCGGAGGAAACGAACATAGGGAATAATCACCAAGGGAGAAAAAACGAAAGACGGTAGTAATAGAGGGAGGAGGAGGAGGAGTAAAGGAGGAGGAGGAGGAGGAGGAGGAGTAAAAAGAGGAGGAGGTCAGTGATCCATTATATCATTCCATAGAGAGACATGACAGAAAATATGGGTCATAACGGGAAGCGGATGATAATAATGCAAGACGACCCGTCAAAATTTTCGCGCCAACATGATCGCAAGGTATTGTGATTAGGTGAAGTCGTCCTGCTCGTGGCCAAAGAATTTGCTCGCTGATAATAATATTCTCTCTCTCTCTCTCTCTCTCTCTCTCTCTCTCTCTCTCTCTCTCTCTCTCTCTCTGACTCCTATATTTATTGCGGTTTGCGATTTCCATCGCCGTTAGAAACTGTTTTCCGTTTGGATATGTATATATGAATGCATTACATCATATACATATGCATACCCAAACATATACAAGTATCTAAATACATATACTTATAGATAATTACATGTGCTTATATATATATAGATATATATATATATATATATATATATATATATATATATATTACACATACATACATACATGTATATGTATATTGTATTATATATATATATATATATATATATATATATATATATATATATATATATATTCTGTTAAAACAGGGTACGTCTCAGTATAAGCAAAAGGCCCATTAAAGAAAACACTCTGGTTTAAAACATAAGGACTATATTTCGGTGGAGTCAGTCCACCGTAATAATGTCTTTAGCTCTAAACGAAGTGTTTTAATTGGCCTGTTATACCTAGATTATATATATATATATATATATATATATATATATATATATATATATATATATATGATATATATATATATATAACATATATATATATATATATATATATATATATATATGTTAAAACAGGGTACGTCTCAAGTATAAAAGGCCCATGAAACATGGTAAAACTAAGGACTATATTTCGGTGTCAGTACCGTATATTTATAGCTTAAACAATGTTTTATTCTTTATCACCTTATATAATATATATAATACATATATATATATATATATATATAATATATGTATATATATTCTGTTAAAACAGGGTACGTCTCAAGTATAAAAGGCCCATTGAAACACTCTGGTTTAAAACTAAGGACTATATTTCGGTGGGAGTCAGTCCACCGTAATAATGTCTTTAGCTTTAAACGAAGTGTTTTAATTGGCCTGTTATACCGATATTATATGATATATATATATATATATATATATATATATATATATATATATATATATATATATATATATATATATATATTCATGCATATAAATACATTATGCGCCCATGGGCTAGTAAGCATCAGAACAAAACCAGTGACAACGAACACCAGAACATCGACAGGACCATAACATCATCAAACAAACTGTTATACTATGCTTTTAATCTATAACATATCCCTTGCAATCTGAAACACTTCGAGATAAGTTAGTAAACCCAACAGACGTGGCGCGAGCGCACACCACCAGTTATCTAAAACTGAGTCAACTGGGAGATAGTAAAGATAGTAAATAAATTCTTACTTTGAACTGAATGAAACCACCAAATGGAATCGAGAGGGTTCTGACGGTCAGCCACTCAAACACTTATCAAAATCATCAGTCCAAACAAGTAAATAATTACCCGATCAGCCTTGGCATTTTATTATATTAATTTATTTTTAATATAATTCTGACCAGATTAAATAGCATAAAAAGCGGCTTCTTCTAAACACGGCTTTCGAGTAAGGGGGTGAAAAAGATTGAATTATTATTTTCCCATGAAGCATTTGGTATGTTTGATATGTACAGTGCGTACGATTGTGAGTGGACTGACGTCTGGCTTCTGTGTCCTTCATTTTGTTCATTTGTTTTGTCCTGAGTTAAGACGACTCATCTTATGAGTGATATCTCTCTAATACCCATTTTGGATGTTTGCTGAAGCAAGAAAATTATTTTCTACATGAGGCTTTGGTTTCATATCTTGATTTTGGGCGCACAAAGAAACTCTCTCTCTCTCTCTCTCTCTCTCTCTCTCGCTCTCTCTCTCTCTCTCTCTGTATATAATATAATATATATATATATATATATATATATATATAATATACACGTATATATATATATATATATATATATATAATATACATACACACGTATATATATATATATATATATATATATATATATATATATATATACACGTATATATATATATACTACGATATATATATATATATACATCATATATATAGTATATATATGAAATAAAATATATATATATATATATATATGTGTGTGTGTGTGTGTGTATGTATGTATGTGTGTTTTTTGTAAGGTTTCTGTCTGACAGTATTGACCCATGTGTATAGCAAACTGGAGATAAGAAGAATTCTCATCAAAGGTCATGAGACAAAAGAAATGTCACGATCTCCTCAAATTTGAAGGCAGTGGGTCCTCTGGTGACCAAAATCGGAATGACTATAAAACTGTTGAACTCTCCGAGTAGTTATTCAATTATTTTATGTTTGCAAAACAAGACTAAGGGTTTTCAGTTGAAATGTGCTCCAAGGACCATCAACCTAACTTTGGATTTGAATTGAAAAATGTGTCCTTGAGGGTCAAATAAGGAATGTCCGCCTATTATTTTACGTTTGCTACCTACCTACGGGAGACTATCTAGGGATGAAGACCAATATACTGGCAACGCTTCCATACCAGTAATGTCATGGCAATCAAAGAAAATGGTATATCCACGGTCGCCGGATATGTGAAATTTATATAATATCTTCGTTAATCTGTCTGTTTAAAGGGCCCAGTATATGTCACAGAAACCTGTACTACGTCCTCTGGGAGGGGGAAAAAATAGTCCTACTAGAGGCATATTGAGTGAAATGTCATGGTGGCGTAAGACGTGAGGAAAGTGACGGTCCTGCCTGGGACTTGCTGGATATGAGAGTTATTGCGTATCTCTGCGACTCAAGTAAGAAGTCGATACGTGAGGACGCAGTTATGCTCGCCCCCAGTTGTTAGAGGTAACTGATGCCCTTACAGGATTATACTCTTCTGTGACTTGGAAAATCAAGTGAAAAATGCGCCAAAGTTTCTTTGGCGCAATCGTGTTTTCTGTACATCGTATAATCAAGGCCACCAAGAAAAGATCTATCTTTCGGAGGCCTCGGTATAATGCTTTATGAGTCGTGACCCCTAAAACTTTAACCACGGGCTGGTGGTGGTCTGGCCTGTATCGTTGCCAGACGCACGATTATGGCTAAATTTAAACCGTAAATAAAATAAAAACTGCTGTGGTTAGAGGGTTGCAATTTGGCATGTTTGATGAATGGAGGGTGGATGAGCAACATACCAATTTGCAGCCCTCTGGCCTCAGTAGTTTTTAAGGTCTGAGGACGGACACACAAAAGTGCGAACGGACAGACAAAGCCGCCACAATAACTTACTTTTCAGAAAACTAAAAATCAGGGCAATTTTGAGGAAAGGAAATAGGATTATTTCAGGTTAACTCCGGACGTTAATTATTATTATTATTATTATTCTTATTATTATTATTATTATTATTATTATTATTATTATTATTATTATTATTATTATTATTACTGAAGGCATAAAATCCACGTTTAATTAAACGCAGGAGTTCAGGAATCCCAGAATAACTCCAAGACAGACTTTTAACCTTCCATTCATCCCTAATAAATATTGTATGGTATTTTTACGTTTCATGGAACCAGTGGTTATTCAGCAACGGGATCAACGGCTTTACGTGACTTCCGAACCACGTCGAGAGTGAACTTCTATCACCAGAAATACACATCTCTGATCCCTCAATGGAATGCTCGAGAATCGAACCCGCGGCCACCGAGGTTTATCCCTAATAATATGAATACACAATGTTCTAAATTGTGAGAAACTCTAAATGTATATTTTCTAAATAAAAGTAAAAAAAATAAAAATGAATAAATCATCGTAGACTTTACTTCCCAATTAACTATGTAGTGATAAGCTGTCAATGTCTGTTGAGGATTGGGGAAGATTCGCCAAAGATGCAAGAAAATGGGATGAGTAGAAAGTGTCATCGGCTTTAGATACGAAAGGAAGTACGAGAATATCCCAGACGAAAGCAGTTGAACGAAAAAAAAGTTGGACAGTATACAAAAAATAAAAAAATAAAAAATTGAGTCTTGACGCTGCTGGAATGAAACGGGAAACATTCGGCAACGAAAGACTGTTTAAACGTTCTTTTTAAATACCATCAACCGCAGGTTTTTTTTTTTTTTTTTTTTTTTTTTTTTTTTTTTTTTTTTTTTTTTTTTTTTTTAGTTCAATTGCGATGGACCATGACACGAAAGCGTCTGTCTCTTGCGTCTTATCTTTCCCCATCAGGCCAAATGTACTTGAGTAGTAGTACTGCAAGTTCTGCGCATGCTCTGAAGCTTTTTTTTTTCTTCTTCTTTTTCTTAGTCCATTACTCCTAGCACGCAAGCACACACACACACACATGGAGTTGAGTGACCGAAGAATGGCCGTGTCTGCTTTTCATTGTGCATAATAGTAGAGAGTGAAATAAATTATTCTCAGGATGGGTGAGGCGGAGGGGGAGAGGAGGCAGTCAGCCCTGTTAGTCCAAGACTGCGTCACACGATGTGAAATGTGGTACAGAGTATATGAAATATTATTCCTTGTAGCAGCATCAGCCTAAGTTAGGACTGTCTCGTCTAAAACAGTAGGTACTTCTACAGACTATGTCTCTTCATTCACTCACTCACTCACTCACTTTATTCACTCACTCTTGGGCGTCATACCAAAATAAGGGATTCAACATTTAGTTCGTCAATACCCACACGGAGAGGAAAATACGATGGTGCAGCTCATCTCATTCACTACATAACATCACAGGCATTGAAAAATATAAATCGTGCCTGTGAAAACAAAATAATTCTCCACAAAAAACATTATTGCCTTGGAAGCCAACAACATAGGCATGTGTCCTTCCTCTGAGACACTACAGATGGGTCAAGGACTCAATAAAAAAATTATGATATTGAGACTGTACACGAATAAAAATGCAAATGAGAGAGAAAAAAAAAAACAGAACAAAAGATAAGAGTAAGAACGAACAGGTAAAATTAATACCAACGTTACTAGATTTAATTTTTTTTCTTTTTTTACCCTTTTGAAGTGGACCTCCAGGCACCACTGTTCTCACAGTTTTTTTTCTACTCTCCTAACACTGCAGTTTAACCATACATTCCTTTTACTTAATATTACATTAACTACCCATAGATTACTATGTTATTTGGATTAGATTAAGCCAGCTTTGAGTGCTATGATGAAATTTTTGAAACGATTGATCCCTGAGTAAAAAAATCTCAAAGTAATGGACATTTTATTATCATTGATGCAACCCGACTTCCTAATCTATTTGAGGAATGTTTTACTTTCTCACAGGATTCCATTTCCTAGACAGGTGAAGAAGGATATGATATAGAATTTAGGCCAAGTGCTGGGAACTATGAGGCCATTCAGCGCTGAAACGGAAATTGACAGTAAAAGCTTTGAAAGGTCTAACAGGAGAAAAACTTTGCCGTTTCACTATGAATCAATTGTTTGGAGAGGGATGGAAAGTAAGATGGCAGAAAGAGAATACGAACGGAGGTACAGAAAAAGGAATGAATGGGGTTGCAACTAGGGGCCGAAGGGACTCTACAAAGAACCTTAAGTAATGCCTACAGTGCACAGCATGAGGTGCACAGACGGCACTACCCCAGTACGGGAAAGGAGGACAAAAGGTTAAGGGCAGACTCCTGCAGAATTCGCTTTAAGGAATGGATGGAGTGCTTCCTAAAAGTACAAACATTTTACTGATTCCATCCATGAGCAAAAGGATTAATGACAACCGCAACTGTGTCGCAGAATCTATCAACTAGGCCCCTTCTTTAATACTATTTTGCACGATTTACTCCTCGCATTGCACACACTATATTATCTATAATATAAAGGGCATAATAACACACAAACGTTCAGAGGCAGAAACGTATCACTTCCCGGCACAACAAACGTATCATCCAGTGAATAATTGATAACCACTTACATAGAATCCTAAATTGACACCTTATGTATTTTTCATTTGTCATTGATTATTTGTGTGTGTGTGTGTTTGTGTGTGTGTGTGTGTGTGTGTGTGTGTGTGTGTGTGTGTGTGTTCTTCGTTGTAGTTTTATTTCGAGTATCTGAATCTTTTTAAATTTCTTCCCATCCCAAATCCCCGACCCCAACAACTCACCCATTCACCCATTCTCTAATGTGTTTTGAC
>NC_087205.1:95701668-95724168 GCF_015104395.2 Macrobrachium nipponense | reverse complement strand
GATGTCGCGGGTTCGCGTCTCTCAGTGCTAAGGAAATTCACAGGCTCTGTATCATGATCAGTTACTGCCGCAGTGGTTGGTCTTTAGCGGTGAGAGGTTGAAATGGTCCCTATGGTGTTTCATCTACTGGAATAATAATAATAATAATAAATCCTAAAACTTTAATATTTCTCCCAAATTCGTTATTGCAATTCACACAAACCTTACTTCCTCGTTGGTCGAGCGGTTTGCGTGCTCGCCTACCGATTCGGTAGTTCTCAGTCATATTCCACGCTCTGCCAACGAGGACTCAGAGGAATTTGTTTCTGGCGATTAGAAATTAATTTCTCGACATGATGCGGTTCGGATCCAACAATAAGCAGTAGGACCAGTTGCTAGGTAACCAATTGGTTCCTAGCCACGTAAAAATATCTAATCCTTAGGGGCAGACCTAGGAGAGCTGTAAATCAGCTCAGTGGTCAGGTTAAACTAAGATACTGGTACTACTTAACTTTTCCTCTCATTTACCTCGAGTCACAGTGTACAAATCCACCTTACACATCCGACATTCTCTCTTCCAATAAATCTTCGTCCATTAAAAAAAAAAAAACGTACTGAACAAACGTTTACCTTTCGTGGGTGTGTCCAAACACATGTACTCGATCATGTACTTCATCACGTGTCTCAGGACTCCAATCCGGGAGCCACCGGCCTTCTCTTGTTTCACAGAAGTCGGAGGAGAGAGAGAGAGAGAGAGAGAGAGAGAGAGAGAGAGAGAGAGAGAGAGAGAACATGGATCAACTGACATAACTACGCGATCTGTGCCAAATAAGTGATGCAACCTTTAGGTTTTTACTGAAACGAATCTGTTCTTGACATTAGTAGACTGACAGAATGTCCTGTTGTGTGTGTATATATAAGTTTTTAGATCGATTCTCTTCAGAAAAATACAAATCGCTTAAAAGAGGAATCAATTTTTTTTTACCTTAAGGTTGTACGTAAATACACTTTGTCGCAACGATAAGCATTTTTGAACAAGCACATCTCGACCGCAACGTCATAATCGCACGCACATTATTCTAATTATAATCATTTTGATCAAATCCAATAAGCAAAAAAAATAAACAAATAAATACGCAAAAAAAACACTGCCAGACAAACATTATCTACTGCGTACTCAAATCTTCATTCCTTAGCTCGGGATATTTTTAAAAGTCAGTAAGGTTAATATCATGCCAAGGGAGGGGCGGCTGCGTTAGGCTTCGCAGACAGAACAAAAACAAACTCTCTCTCTCTCTCTCTCTCTCTCTCTCTCTCTCGTAGAATGAACCCATTGCCATTAAGGATGCAGGGTTAACACAGAGGTAGTACGTACTGTGTGACTCACCTGTCAGTAACCCCTTAGGCAGTAGAGCGAACGAGGTAGGACTCATTATCTTCAGTAAAAAGTTATATATACACATATATATATAGATATATTATTATATATATATATATATATATATATATATATAATTACTTATTATATACATATATATATGCATATATATATATATATATATATATATGAAAAAAAAAAAAAAAATAATATATATATATATATATAATATATATAGTATATATATATATATATATATATATATATGCTAGAAGAAGCTCCTTTAATAAAATTCTCAAAAAATAACTTCCTACAAGCCTACCCATTATAATAATGTCTGGCAGTCGGCTTTAACCACCTTACCTTCCAGATGGAGAGAGAGAGAGAGAGAGAGAGAGAGAGAGAGAGAGAGAGAGAGAGTCACTACTGTGTATAATAATGTCTGGCAGTTGTGTTGTCTTTACCTAAACAATTTAGCTTCCAGAGAGAGAGAGAGAGAGAGAGAGAGAGAGAGAGAGAGAGAGAGAGAGAGAGAATATATGTATATGTATATATATATATATATATATAATATATATATATATAGAGGAGGAGAGAGAGAGAGAGAGAGGAGAGAGAGAGAGAGAGATAGAGAGAGGAGAGAGAGAGAGAGAGAGGAGAGAGAGAGAGAAAAGTGCTAAGTAAAGATTGAGCTGAAAAATGCTAGCTAGTAGTCCAAGGAATGCTGAATGGCGTACCCACCCCGTTCACCCCGTTCATGTCCGGAGACCCGGGTCACACCTGTCAAGGTGATGTTTTACTTCGAGTCAAATTGTGTAGGACCTTTTGGTGGCTCAGACCTCGGCTGAGAGAAGAAGACTTATGTAAAGACACACGGGGACAGCTCTGAGTTCGTTGGACGCGTCGATGCGTCTGAGTGCGTTTTGACGACATTTGTGTAATCGAAAGGTTGTGTGTCTCTGTATTGTGTGCATATATATATATAATATATATATATGATATATATATCATATATATATATATATATATATATATATATATATATATATATATATATATATAATATTATATATCTAAATATATAATATATACATCTACATATATATATATATATATATATATATATATATATATATATATATATATATATATATATATATATATATATATATATATATATATATATATATAATATGGATTGTAATAGCCACAATGCCCTCTTAACTTCTCGAATTCTTTGTTCTTTTTTGGATACGCTTGTCACTGCAAAAGCCTGAAGATCCAAGTTCAAAGAAATTTGAAGAAATTGTGATAGTCTGGTGACCAGTAGATTTTACATATATATATATATATATATATATATATATATATATATATATATATATATATATATATAAGTGGCACCAAGAAAAAAATAAAACTACCTGTAAGTGTAAGCAGCTAAGCTATTACGAGAGAAAGAGAGAGAGAGATGAATTCCACTGGCAAAAAAACCAGTGAATAAATATATGAATAAATGAGGACGTTTGTGTGTTGTGTCGGTTAGATATGAAATTCAACACTTATTCTAACCGTCTCTAACAAATCGCTTCTCGTTCCCTAACAACCCTTCCTTTGTGACCTCTGTGGTCAAGGGAGCTTCCTCGCCAGCCAGCCAGCACCCTCATAACATATTATACCCAAACACCATCTTTAGCAGATGACATTTCCAAATCATGACTCACTTCGAGATCCCTCTTAATGACCACCTCAAGTAAGGTACTACTTATTTGGCGCTGAATTTATCATTTAGGAAAACGGACGCATGCCTCTCTTCTCTTTTTTTTTTTTTATCCTTTATTCAAATCAGCTCCTCCGAGGTCACATGCGGAGTCCTACGCAGAATTTGGACGACGCAGGGATGGTCAATCGGGTGAATAAACCACTGCGGCTGCGGCGGCGGTCTGAGTTCTGTCTCTCAGTGCTTTATTTTCTTTTAATGTTTCGTCTTTATTTTCATGTCGTTTTTACTCGGGAATCATTATTTGCTGACTGTGTCACGTTTCATAATGCTGTTCGTACAAGGTTGTAAATAGGCCACGCCCACACACACACACACACACAGAGAGAGAGAGAGAGAGAGAGAGAGAGAGGAGAGAGGGATGGCATTTAGTTCCATACACCGTCGACTTTCAAGGCCCAAGGAATACTAAAATGTGGGAATAGTGAAGAAGATACATTCCAGAATTAATAAGCTGACAAATGAGAAGATATATTGTACTTACATGAAACTAGAAAGTCAAGGAATTAATTCTTCAAATAAAGTCTGGGAATTATTCTGCAAAGTAAGCCCAGGAATTGATTCTGCAAGTCTGGGAATTTATTCTGCAAAGAAAGTCTAAGAATTTTTTCTGCAAAGTCTATAAGATTTATTCTGCACTGAATAAATTCCAAGTCAAGAAATTTATACTTCAAATAAGTCTATGAATTTATTCTGCAAAGTCTAGATATTTATGCTACAAAAAAATCTTGGACTTTGTTCTGCAAAGAAAGTCTGGGAATTTAACCCGTCAAAAAATCCAGGAATTTATTCCACAAAGAAGTCTAGGAATGAATTCTGCAAAGAAAGCCTTACAATTTATTCTACAAATGAGGTCCGGGAACTTGTTCTGCCAAAAAAAAAAAAAAAAAAAAAAAAAAGTCTGGGAATTTATTCTGCATAGGAAATCTGACAGTAAAATTTCTTCTGGCCTAACTGACAACCAAACGTTTTCGGTTGATAAGAAACGTTCATATTTTAGAGCCATTTTTATTTTTCATAATTAACTCTATTCTGTTGGGTAATAGTATTTAATCTCTGCCCTCTGCCGGAATTCTGAATACGTGATTTATTCAGTGCTATGAATTTATTTGCATATGTATGAATGTATTTGTTTATCCCATTTAATAAGGCGTTATTATGACCTCATCTGTACGTGCAGATCATAGGTTATCCATCTAGATATAACATATCTTTTACACCCAACTTAACAAGATGAATTCAGATGCATTCTTCATTTTTACTTGCGTATAATATTTTCATCTGTAAATGTATATAATATTTGTTTTTCCCATTCAGGCCAATTCATCTCTCATATTCAACGTACGAATATCAGATCAAAGAATAATCTGTCTGATCACTGCATTCCCAACCTCCTCTGAATCCACATTCATTCCCCTCGGTAAGGTCAAATTTCTCGACTCTCGTCTGCAAATACAATTTCAGACATTGTCCAACACATTTTGTGAAGGTGGGTAATATTCAAGGGGTATTTTGTATTCTTTTCCATCGTCTGTTCCTTTTCCCGTTCGTGCCGTCACATCTTTTCCTTTCGCAAGCTGGTCCCCGAAGATACTATTCCTTTCCCTTTTCCATTGCTCGTTTTACTTTATTCAAGTCTAAGCTAGGTAAGGACGTTATTATTATTATTATTATTATTATTATTATTATTCAAAAGATAAACCATATTCTTATGGAACAAGCCCACCAAAGGGGCCACTGACTTGAAATTCAAGATTCCAAAGAATGTTACAGTGTTCATTATGGGAAGAAAGTAAGAGGAGATAAAGCGAAAAAAAGGAAGAGGTCCCACTTATTAAAAAAGAATATATATATATATATATATAGATATAATATATATATATATATATATTAATAGAGAGATAGAAATATATCAAAATAATCTAAACCGTCACACCAATTTAAAGCCTGAAAAAACAAATAAACCAACAGTCAACCAGTCATCAGAAATGACAGCAACAATGAGTCGCCCCTCCACCCCCAATGACGGCCGAGGCATTCAGAAAGAACACCGCACCAAACTTTGACCTTCCCCAAGTTCCCCGACCGAGGGCGAGAGTGAGGCGGGGTCGTCCGGGGTTTGGACAAGACTGAAAACACAAGTAATAACAGCTTTGAGGAATTCAGGAAATACCGCATTTTTTATAGTATTGATTTGCAGCATCGGAAAAAAAAAATAATAATTGGAATGGAAGCTTCGTTGCAAAATAGAAACATGCGTAGTATTAGAAAAGTTTCAGATCTAATACTGTACAGTTATGTTTACGTGCTTCTGTAAGCGCAGCATCATAGCGCGCGCGCACACACACACACACACACACACACACATATATATATGCACACCAGCTGGATCCTTTTCATATTTATAAGTAATTTAATCAATTCCCTACAAACTTAATTTACTATGCTTGACCTTAAATGGACTAAGATCTATGTATGTCCCATTCGAGGTTTCTTAGCGTTAAAACAGTCAGTCACCGGCATTTAGGAACACATAAATTAAAAGAAGGGTCAGAGGTCAAGGTCAAACTTCATGCTTCGTCTCTGATAATGATAAATAGAAAAATACAGAAATTGCATATGAGTAACAAGCCTCCTAGTTAGACATCTATATAAATAATTGGTCTCACCAGTAGCTAACGCTTTCTTTCATTCACATTCATTATCATCATCATACTTTTCAACCACCAAGAGGAGCTGGCTCAGTAATACAAAATACCTAATCCTCACATACCCAAGAGTTTTTTTAATCTCAACAGCTTCTCTTCACTAACACCAGTTAACAAGATAAACCTTCCTAAGTCTTACTCACATCTATTCGTAGGGAACCTTTCTGTAACCTTGACATACCTTATACAACGTGGTCAGCCCCTCCCTTTCACTATCAGCATCATTCTGCAGACACTCGCCTTATCTGCTTTCAAAGACGTTCTTAAATTTGTAGGAATAACATCTTTTCTACCTCCGACGCTCAAATCCCTTCAGAAGCATCATGTTTTTGACACATGAATACATTCGTTCCTCACATAATTTCTCTGTATCTGTTCCTTTTACTGTAATAATATCTATTTTGCTCAACAGCCTTACTTCTCCCTGCATTTATTTCAGACTAATAAAACCACTTTTTTCCAGAATTTTTGTTTAAGCTTTTTCCTTTTTCCTTAGTAACGGTTTTTTTTTCTGGCAACACTACAGTGAATTATAAATTGTGAAACTTACTTCTCGTGCAAGGCGGTATCACTACGATATTATGTTCAAGGGTATGCATTTGCATGCACCTCAGTTTAATTGCTGTAAATAGTAATAAATGTGCAATAATTCAACATGGTGCAACTTCAGCCATTCCAGCGTTGCCAAATACTGAACTAATTTCCTTAAGATATCGCGATTTTAAGGGATTTTCGCCAATGTATCAGTTACAATGAAAAAAATTATTTATCCCCCATAAGTTTAATTTAGTACAGCTTAACAGCGGCCAAAGACAGTTCTAACAGACTCGATCACTGCAAGTGTTGCTAGATCTATGAACACAGCGAGAAGATTTGCAAGTGTTCTTAAATCTATAAACACTGCGAGAAGATTTCCTAGTGCTCTTAGATCTATAAACACTACGAAAAGATTTGCAGGCGTTCTTAAATCTATAAACACTACGAGGAAAGTTGCAAGTGTTCCTAAATCTACAAACAGTACGAAAAGATTTCCAAGTGTTCCTAAATCTATAAACACTACGAGAAGATTTCCAAGTGTTCCTAAGTCTATAAACACTACGAGAAGATTTGCTAGTGCTCTTAGATCTATAAACACTACGAGAAGATTTGCAAGTGTTCCTGAATCTATAAACTGCGAGAAAATTCCGACCAACACGCAGGGTACGAACGGTACATGCATTTCCTACACTGTGGGTCTGAGAGTCATCGAATTTATTGCAAAATACTCTCTTCCTCTTCTATTACCCACTTTGCTTCTCTAAATGCTCCTCTTCACGTTGCTCGTCGTCCTATTCGCCAAAGTGACCATAGGAAAACAAGATAGGAATCACACGCGGTGCTCGGACCACTCGATTATAAACAGATACAAATAATTGAGCTTGATAACTATAATCTCCGATGAACGAGGGCTATGATTTGTTTAAGGGGTCGGAAAAGACGAGAAGAATTAACGAAACTGCAGGAATTTCGGGACGGTATTTTGCCAATTCTTTCGTAACGAAAGGTAACATGCTTTTCCGCTGTTACTTATCTTAATGCTATAATCAATGTGGCAACTTCACAAATGAAAAATAGAGAATTATTAATGATAAGACGCGGGTATATTATTCGTTCCGGTCATGTATCAAACAGGCATGGCAGAGGCAAGGCTTTAATGACATCTTTGGAGTCAGGTAGAAAATACTGAATTGATTCGGAAATGAAATTTCCTGAAAACTTTTTGACCCCTCTCTCTCTCTCTCTCTCTCTCTCTCTCTCTCTCTCTCTCTCTCTCTCTCTCTCTCTCTCATGGGTGCAATTTTCATTAGGTCAATGACCCGGTGAACTTGTAGAGATTGTATGTACCTTAGGAATTTTTTGAGGGGAACGCGGTCAAGTCCAATTTCCCATTTCTGAGACTCCCATGATTTTGGTGAGAGGAGAGAGGCATCATGTGGTCGTAGTTACAGGCACACTTAAACAATATATAAGAATGAATGGATATAGGTTTGGTTATATATGCAATTTTTTTGTGTTGTGTATGTATGCTTGAGTACATAGAAACACTCGTTTACGAATATCAAATAGAGTATCCATATACAAATATACAAACCACACACACACACACACACACATATTAAAATTTTTATTCACATCATATATATATATATATATATATATAGATATATAATATATATATCATTTAATATATTATATATATATATAGATATATATATATATATATAATCATATATCATATACATGTCTGTCTGCTGTTTGTTTGTACACATGTATTCATATTGCGATGGAAATACACACACACACACACACACACACACACACACATATACATATATATATATATATATATATATATATATATATATATATATATATACATATATATACACATCTATACACATGAGTGTGTGCGTGCGTGTTTACACAAGTATTCATAAGTTGATTGAAAGGTGAGATACTAGTCAAAATGAAATATTAAAAATATTTTCAAGAAGCTTCTGAATAAATTCCATGGCAAGACAGCAATTAAACATTATTAACAATTTATCTCCTCTGTCAAGAAACTGATGATATACCTATCGCCTTTTAAAAGTTCAGGAAAAGAGATAAATTCCCTTCTTTAAATCATGCTGTTGCAAGTTGTTATTATTATTAATCATTCAGAAGATGAACCGTATTCATATGGAACAAGCTCACGACAGGGGCCATTGACTTGGAACTCAAGCCTCCAAAGAATATGGTATTTCATTAGGAAGTAAGAGAAGGGGAAGTATATGTGATAAGCGAAGACAACATTAACAAAAATCTATATAAAAAAAAGCATGAACACAAAACACCTGACAAGACTAAATATAGAGCCTAAGTGATATTAATGATATGGGGGTCTGCTCAATGCCTCACGTCACCCTATGACCTAGGTTCATTGCAAAAAAATAATAATAATAATAATAATAATAAAAAATAAAAAAAAAACGAGATATAGTAATGCAGTAGCAAAGCCTCGTCTGGTACTGGTAACATCAGAGTGCCTCAGGTGAACCATGTTCGTATTCTGGTTGCAACTGGTCTGACTGATAGATACCCCGACAGTCATGCCCTGCCAAAGAATATCTCTCTTCCAAAGCGGTTTGTACCGCCAATGCAATCGTTCCTTATTGCCTGAGAGAGAGAGAAAATAGTCTACAGATGCAGTGTGAGTGAGGCTTTCTTTATACCTCAGCACATTTTATTTGGCTCACAGGATATTAAAGGTCCGCTTGATTCCATTACTTTAATCTAATCTCACTTACATCAACGACAAAATAGCAGAAGCTCAAATTAACCCATCATTCTTATTTGAAAAAGGATCGTCAAGTGCGAACGCTCTGTCTTTAGGCCAAATAAATTATAATTATTCCTTCCCTACTTTCTCTCCATTTTATGCTCTGCGCGCTGCCTGCAAGAGAGAGAGAAGAGAGGAGAGAGAGAGAGAGAGAGAGAGAGAGAGAGAGATACTGTCTTATTAAATGGGGTTAGACTACCTCATCCAAGCTCTACTTTTCTTTAAGTAAAATATTGTATGTATATATAGTATATATATATATATATATATATATATATATATATATATATATATATATATATGCTTAAAAAAATCACGTGACTTAATTAGCGAATATCACAGGAAAATGATAGTCAGAAATCCCGGCCCTTTTCTTTACCAGGGACGAATGGAAATACAGTTGGAAAGAAAGTTACCAGGTAAACAAAAGGATCAAGAATACCAGATGGTTAATTGTCCCAAGGGTAAAAATCAAAATCAAAGAGATAATCCAGGATTATCGGATATCACACGATGAATTACTCGGCCACCTCATTTTTTAGCTCTCCGGCCTCTCTCCAACGCAACTGCAACCCCCAGCATTCGAGTAGCACCCAGGTGCCCTACTTAAAATTTTCGGGAAATGCAGCTCATCACTATCAAATGCAGTGGTAACGCCATTTACATGGAATGATCAATAATGAACTCTGAAAGCTCACATCGTCGTTTCTTCGACTTCCTCTAGTGTCTACGCACTTGTCAGGTTAATTATTGATTATTCTCTTTAACTGGCGTTACAGTGACTTGTGATGTGGATGAGCAGAGAGTGAGAGAGAGAGAGAGGGAGACGACAAAAGCTAATTTTCAGGCAAACAATGCATGCTTCAGACAGTAAAAGAATCTACAACTCTGGATAATTTTAACGGATTTCATGTTAGTGAACTACGCTGCTGGTTTTTTTTTTTTTTTTTTTTTTTTTTTTTTTTGCCGTTATTTGGTGAAATCTGAAAACTAAGGCTTCTGCTTGCAATTATATCATTGCGTTACAAGCGATGAGTTTTGTCTTCCCCCCTCCACCCGCCACTAACCAAACCTTCCCCCGCCCCCAACCCCTCTGTCCTTCGAAATAAGGAAAAGGTTTCTTCATATTTCACTTCAAAGACCCCGAGAATTCTCGGAAGTTCTCGGACCGAAGGGACCATCATATTTTTTGACCTTCGCACCCTCTGAGCGATTGTATTGCAATACATTACGAGACCTTGTCTCCCACGTTCAATGACCTCAAACCCGAGAGAGAGAGAGAAAGACCAGGGAAATTTCTCTCTCTCTCTTCTCTCTCTCTCTCTCTCTCCTCAGTTTCCCACGTGTCAACCCTCCTTGATTATGGAAAGTTGGGACAGAAGGGGCAAGAATGAAATCAAGATCTTGGGAGTCCAACGAAGGGGAGAGGGAACAGACATTAAGATATTACAGGTCTCTCCGTCCAGCTAATTTTCTGGTGGTTCCTCTGGAGTACAACCTCTTTTCTAATGTCACTCTTTTCGTTGTTGTATTGTAATCTTGCTCGTGTTGCAATCAGTTCCTTGCTGATTTTTTACTTCTTGGTTTGTTCCATGGATCAGATATTTATTCTTTTTGGAATACATTCTCCTTTAGTTCATTAATCAATTAGGCAGAATCGAGCCAGTCGGTAACATGAGAAGCAAATACTAACATACAATTTTGCCATAGAGCTGACTATGTAGCGACTCCTGCACGTTAAGTACGTCACGTACGTCAACCAATAACTCTGTATCAGGAATTAGAGTGTTTTCCAAAGTACTCGGTATCGTATTTTGATTTTAAACATTTAGTAGATAATCAAAAGCATCTATCTTCCTCTTAAGCTGTTTTGGAGCTGCTTATAATGCTCCTTAAGATGCGCGGAATTCATGAAGTATGTGCTCTTGATTGGCTGTTGATAAGCCAATGACAGGGCTGGAAACTTTCATTCTCTCGAGAGAGTTCACATAGGCAGGATGTATGTTCCACCTCTCCTGAAAGACGTATTCCTCAGGAGAGATGGAACATACATCCTGCGTATGTGAACTCTCGAGAGACTGAGAGTTTCTAGCCCTACTATTGGCTTATCAACAGCCAATCAGGAGCGTCGTAAGGGACTGGCCTAGACATCAAATGCACGGCTGATGTGAATCTACTATAGTTCCTTCTTACTCATCTACCACGTCACTCACTCGTTAATTATAACGTTTACTCATTACCTCAACTGAGCTGCGTAGAAAATATTGCTTGCAGGCGCTTGTCAGTATCTAGATAGTCAACGTGTAAATCTGTCGTATAGTGAAACGAAGGCTACTGCTGTTATCAGTTTATCCAGGATGTAATTCACAGCGGCTATCTATTGAGATGTTGGACAACTTTAGAAGAAACTTGAGGAAGTTAATTAGTGATTTGATGGTCTCACGGTCCTCAGGCTGTAAATACATACGTGATTTGGTAATCAGGCGTTGCTCAACAGCTCATATATACGGTTTGTTGTCCTAGACTGTAACATGTTTCTATACATTTTCTGAAGGAATTTATGAGCATTTATCTCTCCCAGGAAGTATATCTTAATTTTTCTTAGTCAACACCTTCTTCGCGTTTTTACGGATAGTCTGAATGAAAGCTGGTCCTAATTACAGATGGGTTAAATGAAAGATGACGGTTATTAAAGGATGGTTCGAATTAAAGGCGCTGGTAATCAAAGACGATCTGAATGAAAGCTGGCGCTAATTACGAATGGCCTACATGAAAGATGATACATTGTACGACAAATTTGAATGAAAGCTGATGCTAATTACAGATGGCCCAAATGAAAGATGACATTTATTAACGAAAGTTCTGAATGAAAGACGCTAGTAATTATGGACTGTCTGAATGAAAGCTGATGCTAATTACAGATGGCCCAAATGAAAGATGACACTTATTAACGGAAGTTCTGGATGAAAGACGCTAGTAATTGTGGAAGGTCTGAATGAAAGCTGATGCTAATTAAAGGCGAAAATTATTACGGAAGATCTGAATGAAAGACGCTTATAATTATGGATGATCTGGATGAAGGTTGATGCTAAACACTGATCGCTTAAATGAAAGGTGACACTCATTACGGAAAATCTGAAATAGACACGATAATAATTACGGATGAGTTGAATGACTGACTAGAGTGATAAATACCGACAAGACCTGTTTCTTCATCGTTTCCAAAATCATCATAATCAATGTTGTCACCTAAATCCATCAGTCAGAACTTTTAACTTTTTTTTTCGTAGTAATCTCTCTCTCTCTCTCTCTCTCTCTCTCTCTCTCCTCTCTCTCTCTCTCTATCTTTGAGGGTGTTCATTGCTCCGTCTAGTTCCTCGCTGGAAGAGTCGGTTGCGTACTCGCCTACCGATCTGGTAGCCAGAGTTCGTTCCCAGCTGCAGTGATTAGAAATTCATTTATCAATATAATGTGGTTCGTATCCCACAGTAAGATGTAGATCCCGTTGCTAAGTAACCAACTGGTTCCTAATAAAGCAAATAAAAAGCTCATCGTTCGGGCCAGCCCTAGGAGAGCTGTTAATTGGCTCAGTGGTCTGGCTAAACTAAGATATACTTAACTTTTTTCCATTGCTCCGTCTAACTGTGTGCCATCAAAACGGAAGTGCCTTGGTGAGGTATTCCTCAGTCTACCGGGTTTAAGAACCATTAATAATATACTTTTTTACGATACAAATCTTTGATTTAATCTATCCCTGTCATCAACTGTCAACGCACCTTCTGCATTGGGCGTTTTACGCATCGCATTGGCAAGTGGATCTGTTTATTGTTATTGTAGGAGAGACTTCCGGGCTGAGGAAAAACGCTTATGGCATACTCATTCGGGTCGCATTATACCCTTGTTAATCAAGGTCAATAAACTGTTTGGTAGACAGCTGATTTCCGTGAATCTTAACCAGATCAAAGAACATGAGGCAAGTTGCGTCGTGAAATCGGATTTATATTATTCTTCTTTCTGTAAAGATGTATATATTATGTAATATTATATATAGTATATATTATATATCTCTATATATATATATTATAGATACATATTATCACTGAGGTGCATGAGGACATTCGTTATTTATTTTATCGTAAAATAAATTTTGCAGTGGCCATATGTATTGTTTTCAAAACCGTACCTCAGCGAATGAGATTCGAGCTATAACTTGCACATACGCATGTACACCTACACAACACACATATATATAGTATATAAATAAAATAAAAGAAACTATAAAACTTTTATATTAATATAAAGATCTATATAATATAGATATATATATATATATATATATATATGATATGTATTATATATATATATATATATATATATATATATATACATATACTATATATAATACATATATACATATATATATATATATATATATATTATATATATATATGTATATATACACAAAATTCCCAGATAAGGTGTGCGTAATTAATGACGAATCAATTACGCACCAAACTAAAAAAGCACTCATACGCAACTGTGTCCATACTTGTTTATGCCTCCTGATCAGAAACAAATAGCAAAGAAGCAAACGCGAGACATATCTAATTGTCGAGAAACGGAAAACTTTACCGCCAGTATACAATGTCAATGAACCCAGTAAAATGGCCACGGGAAAATGGACAAGGTCTGAATATTCCAGTTGTTTCCTTGGGAGGTCTGGGAAGAGTGTTGAGAGAATTCGCTTTGTTTACTCATTTCTGCCTTTCTATCGATGGGAATTCGGTGGCGCATCTTCCACGAACCTACATTAGCGCATAAATAGTTTCCACCTCGTGTGTGATCGCTTTAAAACTAACAGAACACTGTAGGACTCACAAATGGATGACGGACGGGAACAGTTAGGTAGCGCGCTAGATGTTTGACTGACGACGGGACATAAAAAAATCAAAATAAATATATTAAAAAACGGTCAGATGGGATGACGGGCATGTCATTACAGCATCATCACCTGCATCCCCAGAACCTTCTCTCTCTCCTCTCTCTCTCTCTCTCTCTCTCTCTCTCTGTAATTCGACTCAAGTCAAAAATTCGAGAGGCCCCACATGACCGCTCGCAGGTCATTTTAAACATTTTGGGCTCCCAAGATTCCCCCCGTAGAAAGTCGCCCCCCCCCCCCCCCACCAATATCGTTGCAGCGAGATGGGGAATGGGCAAGGAAAAAAAAACTGACCGTTTGTTAATCACGCTCTCTCTCTCTCTCTCTCAGATGCAGTTCCGCCATTGGGAACTCGAAGTGCAAGTCCAAGTCAAGACGCGGAGGACGCCCGGTCACTGAACCTCCTCAGAATCTGGGCCAGTCATAGACCCCGAAAGCCGGTCCTCCTCTGGGGTCCCTCCACGTCCTCCCACCCACACCAGTCCCCCAACTCATCCCCCTCACCCCCATCACCCCTAACCATCCCCACTCACCCCCTCCTCCTCCTCCTCCTCCTTCTCCTTCCAGACCCCAAGACACAAACTCCTTCTCCCCATCCCTCATAACAATCCTCCCCCCCACCACCACCACCCCCTCTCTCTCTCTCTCTCTCCTCTCTCTCTCTCTCTCTCTCTTTCCAGGCACCGCTACTCCCCTGCTATTGTCAGAACAAAAAGGGGGGAAACTTCCTATTGATGCTCATTAAAACTGGTTGACAATCTTCCATTTCCATTTTGAGAAAAGTATTCGTTTTTTTTTTTTTTTAGGGGGGGGGAGGGAAACGGTTTGGCCCCTCTTCCAAAATTAGAATTTTTTTTTGTTATTTTTTTCTTTTTCTTTTTTTATATTTTTTTTTCATTTTCTCAGTTATACCATCTCTTTTCAGATCTGGTTTATCTCCATTCAGTAACTGTTCCATCGACCTCTCTCTCTCTCTCTCTCTCTCTCTCTCTCTCTTCGTGCATGTTGACTTGCCTGAAAATGTCTAGTTCCTTAACGCCAAATTGGGCTTAACTTTTCGCTTCAAATGAATCGCTAAAAATACTTTCCGTTAATTTGGATTTTATGCCATCTTGTCAATCGTAAGAATTGGCAGAATTAGAGCTACTGTGCATCCAAATCCAAATTAACCACAATTATCATACAGTCTCCGGCGAATTAGCCATCCTCGGTAATGTACAAGTTGGTGTGAAGGAGAGTTTCAAAGTGCCAGCTCTGATTATGTAAATACTCGCGAGCTATCTTGAGGTCACTCGTGGTTTGGCCACAAAAAAAGAAGCAGTGAAAAGATGTATCGCTTGTTTTCAAAGTCGTTCTTTAAAATGAGTGAAGTTTGTGAGTAAAATAGTATTATTTATGTATGTATGTATCTTTGTGTGTGTATGTATGTATATGTGTGTATATTTGTTTGTATGCATGTATGTATGTATACCAATAGTAAAGGGTCGTTAAGACCGAAAGATCTCGGCAGTTCTCGTTTTTTCATTTCCCTCCGTGGCATAACCTTTATTTATACATAGCATCACCTTTTATATATTTCGTGATCAAGTTATTCATTTACGTATGAATGTATGTATGTATGTATGTATGTATGTATGTATGTATGTATGTATGTATGTATGTATGTATGTATGTATGTATTCCAAAGAAAGTATAAGAAGGCGCCAGTTTAAGGTATCACTTTATTTTTTACCTTTATTTTTGTCTTGTTGCTCGAAACTTTTTCTCACTGCTTTGCAGTAACTTTTTGGGGGGCTTATAAATCACATATAATCTATCGCTTAATTAACTTAGATGTATTGCAGTGGCGTTCGGCGGGCTCTATATGTTTTGTCGCTAACTGCTAACTATAATACACACGCCACACCCACACACACATATATATATATATATATATATATATATATATGATATATCTATATATATATATATATATATACTATATATATATATACACACACACACACACACACACACACACACACACATATATATATATATATATATATATATATATATATATATATATATATATATATATATATATATATATGTATATATATATATATATATATATATATATATATATACTTACATACAAATACATAATATATTATATACATACACACATACACGTATATATATATATATATGTGGTGTATATTCAGATTACTATTATAAAAACTAATTGCTTTTAGATACTGAAAGAATGCACTTATCAGACAGGACACCTCAGCGATAAACAGCTTTTCACGGAACTTTTATAGACCAGTGAAAATACGCATCAAGAAGACATTCTCTTGTCGCAAGATAGGCTGAGCAAGCATGCAATTGCACCCAGAAATTGCACAGAACGCAGAACTATTCTTTGCTAAAATATATAAATACAAAAAAAAAGCTTCGGAACAGAGGAACGAAACTAAAATCTCATAAAACTGGCGATAAGGAAAATCTTTCAGGAAGTAAGTCAAGAAAATAAAGATAAAGGAATCATACCAGAACTTGTTGGAAAATGGTTAGCGGATAAAACGATCCCTCAATAAGGAATACAATGATTGGTTTAAAGTCTGGTTTTCAGCAACGAGAAAGACATGCTTCGATGGATTGAAAAGAAAAACGCTAAAGTTTAAACGCTTTGTAACACGTGAGTAAAATTTCAATGATGTTTGGTGAGTTTTGATAATTACGATGAAGACTTTAACAGGACTACCATTTATACAATGCGAGTCTCATTATCATTATTATTATTATTATTATTATTATTATTATTACATGTCACTAGGAAACCTGATATACCAGCCACATCCTGATGAGAAAAAGATAATAATAAGAATTGAGAAGATTCTACATAAATTAAATGCCACTGAAACAGCTATTATTATTATTATTATTATTATTATTATTATTATTATTATTATTATTATTATTATTATTATTATTATTATTATTATTATTAACCTGTTCATACGCAACAAGCCCACAGCGCCATTGACTTGAAATTCAATCTTCCAAAGAATATTATGGTGTTCATTTGAAAAACGCAACAGAAGGTAGCAGGGAATACAGAAATAAAGGAAGAGATCAGTTATGGGAAAAGAAAGAATAAATCAACGATTAATGAATAAATAGAAAAATATATATATATAAATAAATTGAAAAATAAATTAATAACTAAATAAGTAAATCAATCAATCAATCAATCAATAAATATATAAATAAATTGATGAATAAATGAATAACTAAATAAGTAAATAAATAAACAAATAAATAAGTAAATTGATAAATACATGAATAACTAAATAAGTAAGTAAATAAATAAATAATATATATATAAATTGATAAATAAATGAATAACTAAATAAATAAATAAATAAATAATAAATAAATAAATAAATAATAAATAAATAAATAAATGATAATTGTTATAGGCCAGTAATGGATTCCATTTTCGCTTGAACCTTGGAAGATCCAAATGAAAGAATATGATAACCATAGAAGTGATACAGAATTGACTAAAAAACAATTCTCTAAACGCAGATATCAGCATAATAAAATAAAATTCAGTAGATTTATAGCGAAGAAACAGTCACCGGGGCGGCATAATGGGAGTCAAAGATCATTTCAGTATAATATTGGCCAGCTAGTACAGTGGTTAGTGTTCGTGTGTGACACTCAGATATCGCGGGTTCGTGCCTCTCCAATGGCGATGAAAACTCACTGGTATAATGATCAGTTAATGCTGCAGTGTGGGGTCTGCGGTGGGAGGTTGAAACCGAGTCTCACTGGAAGTTTGAGTTACATGTCAATGGCCTCTGTGTTTGTTTGTTTGTTTGTATGGTGTTATGGTGTTTTGACGTTGCATGGAACCAGTGGTTATTCAGCAACGGGACCAACGGCTTTTACTTCCGAACCACGTCTAGAGTGAACTTTCATCACCAGAAATATACATCTCTCATCCCTCGATGGAATGCCCGAGAATTGAACTCGCGGCCACCGAGGTGGCAGGCCAACACCATACCGACCACGCCACTGAGGCGCTTTCAATGACCTCTGTGTGTTGGTTCCATGTGAATAGGTTTCGTCTACTGAAATATAATAATAATATTAATAATGATATTAATAATAATAATGATAAATACCTTACCTTAGGTATTGGTTACGGTAAACTGGTCACGAACGCAATCGAAAATGAGACGGAGCGTGTCTATGTACACGAGTTTCGAAGGTAATACGAGCTTAGCTGAACTTCAACATCTCTGAACATTACGAAGGTTCTCGTCACAGCGGAGGCGTTATCTTAGGAATCAAAATTTTGGGAGTGTTACCATTTAGCTGAAGCAAATTCCAAGTCGTTATTCAGTCAGCTGAACTTCAGTTAAAGGACTTTTCCAAATTTTTTTAAAATTTTATTTTAGAGAACTGAGGATTCCAAGTCAATACTATAATATATATATATATATATATAAATGCTTAAAAAATCACAGTAGATGCACGTGACTTCATAAATAAGCGAATACCACGGGAAATGATAGTCAGGAATCCAAGCGCTTTCGTCTTTATTCAGACATCGTCAAGGAGCTCCTTGACGATGTCTGAATAAAGACGAAAGCGCTTGGATTCCTGACTATCATTTCCCGTGGTATTCGCTTATATATATATATATAATTGTATTTTCCTCACTCGACAGTCGACTGTAAACAAAGTCAGAAGTTTAGTATAAAGAAAAAAAAAACGGAAAAGGTAAAGACTTTATTCTGGCAGTGTTAATACAATTATAAACTCTACGGGTTATCAAACAGACATTCCAGTTAGCTTAGGAAAACTTTGCTGGTTGAACGCGCGGTTGAGGTTGGAGGGACTAGGGGCGGGTGGGGGTGGAGGGAGGGGAAACTTTATTAAAAAAAACTACAATATAATTTATGCATACCTGTAACAATTTACGTGTGAGACTGGGTTCACATGGAGCTTAAAACGTTGCTATAAACAATGATAGGTTCATCATTATTAAAGTTATTTTTATTCAGGAGATGAACCCTGTTCATATGGAATAACCCTACAGGAGCCAATGACTTGAAATTTAATCTTCCTAAGAATATTATGGTGTTCATTGTAAATAAGCAACTGAAGGAAATAGAAATTATAGAATGAAGAGATCAGTTGTTATTAGGAAAGAAAAATATAAATCAACAAATTGATAAACAGGTAAAAATGTAAGTCAATTATTGAAAGACGAGAATTGCTTTAGAAGATTAAGAACTTTTGAGTTTCTAATTGCACAGCAACCTTGCAGAATACACTGTAAGCAGCTATGTAAACACTCCAGAAACGACTGTCAAAACTCTTACGACAGTTAACACCTCATTTTTCTAAATGCTCATTCCTGCAAATGCTCACTCCAACCACGAAACGTAAAAACCCAGTAGGTATCCAAACACCAAACAAGTTCGAGTGTTTGAACGTTCAAACGAGATACCTTGCACATCGAGGTAAGTATGTCAGATGCAATGCTCCCAGTATGATTCAAAGCAAGTTTAGCCCGTGTGTGTAAGGTACACACACACGCGCATAATACTTTAATACACACACACACACACACACCACACACACACACATATATATATATATATATATATATATATATATATATATATATATATATATGTGTGTATGTGTGTGTGTGTATTAAAGTATTATGCGCGTGTATATATATATATATATATATATATATATATATATATATATATATATATATATATGTGTGTGTGTGTGTGTGTGTGTGTGTAATTTTATATGTATATAATTGTGTGCATGTGTGTATACACACACACACACACACACACACACACACACATATATATATATATATATATATACATATATATAATGTATACACACGTATACACAAACACACACACATATATATGTGTGTGTATGTATGTATGTATCTATTGTATATGTGGCGGGTGTTTTTATAAATTCCATTTGAGCTGAAATGCAACAATTCCCATGCACAAACACCGATGCAGAAGCAGGATAACGGTACAATACTCGCGAATACTACATTCTTCTTTTTACCGTTGCTTTCCTGGCGTTAGGATCCATGCAATAGAAAGGCGCTTTATAAAAAAAAAATAATTACTCACATGTTCATCTTTTATCTATTGAGTGAAGGATGAACAGCTCCTATGGAAAAATTCTCAACAGTACTAGACTTTATAAACCGACAAAAGATTCTATAGATGTGAGTGGTGTATCCTATGTGCACACGCGCCTACGTACACACAGACACACGCAAGCACGCACGCACTTACATCCACCTCTGGCTAGCACGCGCCTTCTTGCATATACTGGGCATAAGGGTATTTCTTTTTAACACCTTTGCCACTACTCAAGCCTGTACAGGGAGGTTCGACCCCCATCGCCATACCTCCCCCCACCCCAACATTTCTGGAAGCCCCATATTTTCTGTGACCATCCTTTTTCATTGAACTATACTTACAAAGTAATAAATGAGAATCTTTTGTATTTTTTTACATTGTGGGGGTGGGGGGCCGGCAAGTCTTTGTTTTTTAGAATTTTTTTAATTAAACATTAACATCATTCTTCAGTAGTAGGAGATACAAGAGTGGTAATAGGAATACGATATATACCTATACATATGCAATGACCTTTATAGAAAAAAAAGGTTCAGTTTTGGGAAAAAGACCACCCCCCTTAAAAAATTCTGGGTACGGGCCTGACTACATTATATGCAATAACATTTATAGAAGAAAAGGTCCAGTTTTGGGATAAAAAAAAGACCCCCACCCCCTTAAAAAAAAATCCGGGTACGGGCCTGACTACATTATATGCAATGGCATTTATAGATGAAAGGGTCCAGTTAAAAAAAATAAATAAATAAACAAATAAAAAAACTCTGGTTCTCTACAACCTCCTTCTCAAAATTTAAGAATAAAAAAAAAAGTCTTTCCACCAGCGTAGCCTCTCCAAAATGATCTTCAATATTTTCTCCTTTTTCCAACCCTGTTTTACATATAATACGCATCCACTAAAATTCTGAAAGCCATTTCTCTGAGAGGGGAATGAATAACTATCCTGGTGCAATAACCCCCAAGAAAGAAAGAAAAGAACATGATAGGTAGGTGGAGGAGAGGAGGAGGAGGAGGTTACACAATTTCAGAAACATATAAATTCCACGGCGGTGCTGATTACCACATCAATGAGGCCTACTCATAGTCCACGCGAACCTCCGCTGCTAACCTTCAACAAGGGAGAGGACTCGCAATAATTGCACACTCAGAGTAACTAAATGAAAACGCTGAAGAAGAAGACGAAGAAGAGAGAGAGGCTCTACGACCCCCCGCCCCCGAGACTCCGACCTCTCAAGGAGGGGATGGAGTACCTCTCCACAACCTCCCTCTCCCGACGTAAACAAAAATCCCTGTCATAAGGAAGTTGATGGAAGATAGCACATTACCCTATTCCTCATAACAGCGATGACGACTCCGATAATAACAGTAATAACAATGGTTAGGCGGAATATGACCATCATCTTCTGTCCGGAGGGTAACATTTAGAAAAAAAGGCATCGAGCCAGCAACTTTACAAGAGGCCGCTGCCGCTGCCATCATCATCATCATCATCATCATCTTGAACCAGGCAGCCAGCAGCCATTCCGTGGCCCTTCGCGATGGTCATTTAACTCGGGGAAAACATTGAGTCAGGTGAGGGCGGGGAGTATCACCTTCGAGAGAGAAAACGCCTTCGTTTCAGTCCGACGAAAGGATACGGGAAAGAGCGCTTCGGCGACGGCGACGGGGCAATTGGTTCCTGACCTCTCATTAGGATCGGGGACTTGCAAATCCTACCCAGTGAGACCGTTACTCCTTCTCCTCCTCCTCCCCATCACAGAATTATGTTAATTGAACCCGCCAGATTCCATCTAACGAATATTATTCCTTTTTCTCTGGGAGAAAAATAAACGGTACTGAGGGTTCCCATTTCCTTTTCCCAAAAGAAACCTTTCCCGAAAAAGATATCGGGTTACGAAAACCTTCTGGTTAGGGTCGATGAACTTTCGATATCAGGTAAAGAAGTAAAAAGGTGTCGGTGATTTATGACAGCAGCCTCTTCGAAGTTCGACAAACTGAGACGCTCTTCGAAGAACCTGACGCAACAGAGATAAACCAAGGACAGCATGACTGAGGTAATGGGGATTCAGTTGCATTCCTCATAGGAAAATGAAAATGGTTTATCTCAGAAAAGGCCCAGCAGTTTCGTCCTCCAATGGACCTCTTCTTAGAGCGTTTATTAAGG
>NC_087205.1:95689168-95696668 GCF_015104395.2 Macrobrachium nipponense | reverse complement strand
AGAGAGAGAGAGAGAGAGAGAGAGAGAGAGACCATAACAGATAACCCCCCCCCCATCCCCTTTATGAAATATTTACAGAGAGCAGAGGAAATGCCCTGGGAGCATCTTTATGAGTCTGGAAACCGCCAGCATCGTTTTACAACGATGCCACCACAGCCTGTTCCAATTATTGCCGTGACAGAGATGAAAAGAGTCGGGGGGTCAAACTTTTATGATCTCGCCACTTCATTGCCGTTATAAACACGTACCATAAATACATAAAAAAAAATCTCACTTTCAATGAATCTAAAAATAGGACGCGGGTTTTACTTTCCATCTCGTACTTGGGATGGTTTTCATCGAGAGTCCAAAGTCATCAACGATCATTTTGGTGGGTTTTCCTGCAGCTGTCTCTCGGGGTTGTTTTTCCTCAACAGGCGTTTTTACGAAAGCAGAATTTCGTATGAATATTTACCAAACGTGTTTACTAAAGCTGAATTTCGGGGGAATAGTTAGCTAACGTTTTTTCTAAAGCAGAATTTCATGTTAATATTTAGCAAACGTTTTTACTAGAGCAAAATTTAAGGAGAATATTTAACAAACGTTTTTACGAAAGCCGAATTTCGTGCGAAAGTTTAACAAACGTTTTTTCTAAAGCAGAATTTCGTGTGAATGTTTAGCAAACGTTTTTACGCAAGCAAAATTTCGTGGGAATATTCAGCAAATGTTTTAACGAAAGCAGAATTTCATGGAATATTTAGCTAACGTTTGTACTAAAGCAGAATTTCGTGGGAATATTTAGCTAACGTTTTTACTAAAGCAGAATTTCGTGTGAACGTTTAACAAACGTTTTTACTAAAGCAGAATTTCGTGGGAATATTTAGCTAACGTTTTTACTAAAGCAGAATTTCGTGTGAATGTTTAACAAACGTTTTTACTAAAGCAGAATTTCTTGTGACTGTTTAACAAACGTTTTTACGAAAGCAAAATTTCGTGGGTATATTTAGCAAACGTTTATACTAAAGCAGAATTTCGGGGGAATAGTTAGCTAACGTTTTTACTAAAGCAGAATTTATTGTGAATATCTACCAAACGTTTTTACTAAAGCAGAATTTATTGTGAACATTTAGTAAACGTTTTTGCTAAAACAGAATTTAGGGGGATTATTTAACAAAAGTTTTTGAGAAAGTAGAATTTCGTGCGTTTTTACGGAATCAGAATTTCGTGTGAATATTTAGCTAACGTTTTTACTAAAGCAGAATTTCGTGGGAATATTTAACAAACATTTTTACGAAAGCAGAATTTCGCGTGAATATTTAGCAAACGTTTTTATCAAGATCTAGATATCTAGATCTTGGTTCTTACTAAAGCAGAATTGCGTGTAAATATTAACTGATAGATTTGTGAAGGAACAAAAAATAAGAAAAATAAATTACTCATCAGAAAAACTTAACCTGATCCCTAGTTTATATTACGAGGACCAATTAACCAGTTGTAATTTTATCTCATACTCTTAATTAAAACAATTACAGAATAATATCTCTACGAATATCTCCGCAAAACAGGGAAAGTAATCTCAAATATTTACAAGTCGAAGAAGAACCCTTTATCAAAATCACAAATTAAATTCTAAAAGAAACGCTGTCCGTCTGTGACATTCCATCTAATCTTTCAAAAATGAATAGAACTGAAACTGAAATATTATAGTGAGATTTGCTAAAGAATCCGGAAAATCTGTCAGATTTTGAAGATAATATTTTTTTCATGGAAACGTAAAAACATTCATCTTCCCACAAAATGTATCTTAAGTTATTTTCATAAACATTACCAATACTTTGTCGTCATTTATTTAGTTTTCAAACTGCAAATCCTAATTCATCTGACATTTCTTCATATTGTAGATTACCAATTGGTTGTTTTTTCTGGGCAGAATTTTAATGGAGGCCACAAGAACTAGACCCTAAATCATAATCTTAAGATTAGACTTTATCGGACCGTACCTTCCATTCGATATTTCTATAGAAGAAGAAGAAGAAGAAGAAGAAGAAGAAGATTTCAAGACTGTAGTTGTTTCCAGGGTGGTACTGCGCTGCGAGTCACACAGTCGGCCTGTTTAAATGCCAGGTAACATCTTCCAACCAAGAGGCTAAGTGTTTGTTATCGCCCCTCCCTCCCTCCCTCTCTCCCTCCCTCCCTCCCTCCCTCTCTCCCGGGGATCAGCCGCCTACCCCGAAATCCCAACCATCCAACAAAACAAAAACGCTTCGCACACCCCATCTCCCCCCCCCCCACCACACATACCTTAACCATATACGCCCCTTCCCCCTTACCTAATCACCCCTCGTTTATAGGCCTACCACTGCAGGTCCATGCTGTGTCATGGTTGGCTGAAATAATCATACGTGTCAGGAGGAGGACGCTGAACGCGTCTTATTGCATTAACTAAAAGACGTTTCGTCCCGTTGCTGAGTTTTTATGTAGTCACTTCTCGAAGAAAACGCCGCGCTCTTATTCAAAGTCATTTCGATGTAAGGAGGAGATCGTCAAACGCGTGAGAACGGAAGGAGGGAAAGTAAGAAGAAGCACAGATGGGAAGACTATGGATTATGAAAAGGATTAAGTAATATGAAGAGGACGCGGATACCTGTAGCACATCTCCCCCTTATGCACCTGAGGCGACCGTCCGCTGACACACACACACACACACACACGCGCGCGCGTACACCTGCATAGAGGAGGCGAGGCCTAAAAAGGCCTCTTCTCCAGGGGTATGGAAGGGTGAGTGACCGGTCCCCGGTAGTTAATGGGCATCTCTGAGAGATAAAATATTCCAGTCACGTATCCTTTTACCCGGGATCAGCACTAATTTCCCAGGTCCTCTCTCCTACGACCAGCAAGCCTTACTGGAATTTCATACGATAAAGAATTGAGGAAGCAAAAAAAAAAAAAAAAAAAAAAAAAGAGGCACTGGGAGGATAGGGGGGTGGGGAGAGGCTAAAAGCAAAGGGACCAGGGTGAATAATGGAGACGAAGCTGGAATATCAAGCAGGCCGGTTCATGAATAAATGCATTGGCTTATCGTTTATAAATGGTAGTGCCAAAGCTCTTCGAAGAGACATGCCACGGCGGCGAAAGTCGTCTCCTCCTCCTCCTCCTATCCGTCGCTGCGTTTCAAAGCTGCATTCTTTTTCGACTCTGATAATGATCCTGAGAGAGGAGCTATAAATCTTGGGTGATCTAGACGCTATCTAGAGTTATATAGGGATGGAACTGTGCGCGCGCCAATCTAGGAGGAACAAAAACGAAAAAGATGATCTTTGTTCATCCGTCTATCTTCTGGACCATGGACTCGAGATCTCGAGTGTGACAGGCACAACTTTTATCGCGCTCTTCCACAAAGGTGCCGTCGTTGTCAAGTCCTGCCCGTTGTGTCACAGGTACTGAATAGATGTCATTAAGATAACGATAAGAGAAATGCAAAGCGACCCAGCGCTTTTTACTGACGTCATTTTGCCCAAAAAGCGTCGTGCATGACTTTTCCTGATGAAAGGGTTCTGATGCACGACGTGGTTTTGAAGACGGATTTGTGATATGTTCATTGGAATGTGTGCAGAAAGCAGTTACACTTCACTGCTGATAAGACTTCTGATCGGCCGTGTGGATTTCTGAGTAAACATCGTAATCGTTATCTATTCTCTTGATTAAAAGTGCTTTGCCAAGGTTTGCAGAGGAAGTAGGTTGATTTGCAAAATACCAAACGTCTTCCTCAGAGAAGACAAAAATTCTAACAGATATTAATGACAAAAAAGAAAGGGTAAACATTTTCCACTCAGTCTTGTCAGCCTTGACCTCAGAAACTGAAGTTCCTCAAGGTAGATCTACGGTTATCAAATCTTCGAGTAATGAATTTTAAATTGGATTCTGTAAACAAATAGATTAACAGACAAATATATGAGTTAAAAATGGAGTTTGTAAATTCTACACTTTCAATAGTCGTAGACTATACTTTCAAGTAACACAGTAGAAATCTACTTTCAAGTAACAAAATGTGTTTACTTAAATCCTAGAGCTTTAAAGCAGTTTATGGAATGGCTGGGCGAATTCTACAGGGTGTCATAAAGTCACAGCACCATTACAAGTATTTATTGTTCAAAATGGTACTGGAACTTTATGGACACCTGTACACTAAGCACTACCTAAATGAGTATTTTAAGATTTCTTTTCTCTTCCTCTCTCTCAGGAAAATGGAAAAAGGAGCTCATTTAATAAAAAAAATTATTTAAGTAAATTTGATTGTAGAGCCTACGCCACGCTGATGGAACCGCAAGAACACAAATTACCAGAAAAAAAATATATCTTCACATTTTCCCCAATATGTCTGAGCATACATATCAGATTATACACGAAGAGCATATATACATTCAAGCTCCCGGAAAGCAGTGCAGAATAGGTAAAAGAGAAAAAACAAATGGTTTAGAAGCAGCATTTAGAGTCCCTCAAATGGGAATGCATATCAAACGGATAAAGCAAATTAAAATTACTTAGAACAACACGTTTATCATGCTTTCTATAATAATAGATGACTAAGCCTTAACGCTGAGTGTGAGATAGTATACTTCGAACCACCTTGCCTTTCATTGACTTCGTAAGGCTCAGTTCAAATGATTAATAGTCTTAAAAGAATTTGGCTAGAGGGCGCGTACACGGATCCTCTATAGTCACCATTTGACCTCTCTGTACTCCGCTGAGTTCATGTTAGCGAGGAAGGGAATTTAAAGCTATTTAAATGGATATTTAAAAGCTATTTAAAGCTATTTAAATAGCTATTTAAAGATATTTAAATAGCTATTTAAAGCTGTTTAAATGGCTATTTAAAACTATTTAAATGTCCATTTAAAACTATTTAAATGGCTATTTAAAACTATTTATATGGCTATTTAAAGCTATTGAACTTCAACTATTCAATACACGAAATAAGCTTCCAACTTTCTCGAGTAATCGTGGGATAAAGTTACTCTTTTATGGAGTAATAAGAGAGAGAGAGAGAGAGAGAGAGAGAGAGAGAGAGAGAGAGAGAGTAAAACATACAGTAAAAATACTGTTCCAATCTACTGCGGGGAACTACTTCTAACTGCTATAAAAAAGATAAGAGAAATTAAAACATTACCCAGTATGCATGTCCAAATCTCTACACAAGAACATTTCATTCAACAGATGTAGATTATTTTCATCAAATCACAAAATATCCCGTCTTCCGTCATCCACAATTTTTTTTTCTTAAGAGATTCTAATACCCTTACGGTCTTTCGAACATATAAGCCTATGTGCTTCCCTCGCCGGATTTCATAGACACTCAGCTAGGTAGGCTGTTTGGTTATCGCTACCATACAACAGCTACGAATGGTATTGAAGGCTAATCGAGGCACAAGAGCCCGTGCTGGCATAAGGCCAGCTCAGTCAACGAAAATAAATAAACTGACATGCGCGTACTTGTGCACATACTGACGGGAATGTAGGTTAAGTTTAGTATATCAATGGTAACTGATTATTGTTATTATTATCATTATTCAGAAGGTGAACCCTATTCATATGGAACAAGCCCACCACAGGGGCCACTGACTCGAAATTCAAGCTTTTAGAGAATACGTCGTTCATAAGGAAGAAGCAAGATGAGGCAAAGGGAAAGTACAGTAAGAAGAGACCTGACTTATTTATTTATTTATTTATTCTTTTTTTAATAAGTCATTAAACGGATAAAAATGCATTAAAAAACATCTAGCTGATTTTATATAAACTTGAGATAGTCAACAAAATACTTTAGGAATCAATAGAAGACTCGCCTCAGCTCTTTGTAAGCTGAAAGAACGAATATAATAGGCGCTTTCTCAGCTAAAAGAACGAATACAATCCCGGTTCATTGACAACCGCAACGCGCATGCGCTCTAAAATTAGCATCGAATGGTTCGATAAGGTCATTGAAACTGTCACGTGTCTATCCCAAGGATACGAACGCGGGAGACATTTGTAAGCGTTTGCCGTAGGTCGCAGGCCACGACAGCAGTCTTGTAGTTGGTTTTTTGCCAGCGCAGACTTGATCCTTCCATTCAAAATATTGCTGTTACTTAGTATAAGGATAAGAAACGTTTGAAGAGATAAATATAAGGATAAGAAACGTTTGAAGAGATTAATTTGTTTACCTATTTTTTTCTGATAACTAATCTTTTTTCTCTCAAATGAATGCTATATTCTTCGGAAGCCTGAATTTCAAGTCAGTGGCCCGTATGAATAGGATTGATTTCTGAATAATAATAATAATAATAATAATAATAATAATAATAAAATAATAATAATAATAATAATAATAATGAGTGACAGAGAAACGTTTTCCTCTTACGACAAATGACGTTCAAAAAAGAAACTTTATTTTTAAAATTCATTCGTGTAAACATGTCTTTATAAATCTCACTGGTGTTGCACTTGAAATATTAAAAATCCTAAAATCACGCCGGGAATACTTTTACTTTCATCAAGAAGAAGAATATGCTTGTAATATCAATCCTGCCACTTCATGGTCAACAAGCAAGATCTACTGGTGATGTGCACATCTGATTAAACTCAAGTAATAAATGGGATACATGTTACGAATTATTTGTTTCATTTCTATCCTAATGTTATCCTGTGGTTAAGCCAAAGCAAGAAACCTTAGTAAGATTGAAAACTTATCACCTTTTGCAACTATAAAAAGACCGTAATGACACAACATCCACTTTAAATGTGATTAACATAATCAGGGATTTGTGGATGGTTGGAATATAGAATTTACTAAGCCAGAGGCCAAGCACTGGGACTTATGAGGTCATTCAGTGCTGGAAAGGAAATCGAGAGTAGGTAGATTTGAAAGATGTCCTGGGAGGAACACCTCGTAGTTGCACCAAGAAAAAGGATGTGAACGGAAGTCCAGTAAAAGGAATGAAAGGGGTTGCAGTTATAGGGCCGAAAGGACGCTGCAAAGAACCTTTAGTAAAGCTTATAGTGAAATCTGTGAGGTGTACTGACGGTACATCAAGGATTTGTGAATGAACAGCTTAGGAAAGACAATATACACTTCATCCTCCGGCAAGTGAACGTTTCGGGGACGTTCTCCGAGTAACAACAGTTGTTTATATGTCAACGTCATCCGGGAATTTGGTGCTGATTGATGGATGACGCAATAAGCGGTGACGTCAACGCTGCACTTTTGTATTTATTTCTGTCGTTTCCGACGGACCTTTAATGAGGACATGGGTATGGAAATATTGCTTCCTTCTAATATCGATAATATTTTTATCTGTTGGTATTCTCTCTCTCTCTCTCTCTCTCTCTCTCTCTCTCTCTCTCAAAGAATAGAAAATTTTTAGGAAAATCATTGAAATTCCGCCAAAGAGTGAGCTTGAAGTTTCTCCAATATATTTCCCTTAAAGAACAGACTTTATTCAGTGTAATATGAAACTCAACACAAAAAAAAAAAATTAAATAAATAAA
>NC_087205.1:95651668-95684168 GCF_015104395.2 Macrobrachium nipponense | reverse complement strand
TTACCGGACTCCTATCAAATCATTAATGAAGGTTAGGTACGGAGCAAAGCAGAGGCATTAACGAACGAGACGGTTGGATAATAAACGGGATAAACAAAGCTGGATGGAAACTGCGAGTCATCGTAATAGGCCTACTGGTAAACCTTCGGATTCGCTGTTACGTGTTTTCACTGTCGTTACAACCGCAAATGGTCATCACTGACTCGTAATTGTTTTGCCTGACGCGGGAAGAATTTCGTTGACACTTAGGTGTTGGTCGGAGCTAATAGGGGGGGATGGACACGTGGGTAGGGTGGGGCCCGGAAAGTTGGGCATCTCACCCTGAGATGGTTTTAAGTTGGGGTTGGGGGGGGAAGAAGTCTGGAGGGGTTCATTGTCATGCTTTTGGGTGTATCACAAAGAGGAAGCCATACCCATACCATTTTTCAAAAAAAGACAACGGGCCATAAAGTCTCATCTGCATTTAAGTCTTCCTATACCCAGACCACACAAGACCTTCATATAAAGACCATTAAAATCGTCACTGCCTTGTTAATATATTTTTTAAAATGTTATAAGACTAGTTTTTACAAGGGACTGGGGAAAGGGAGCAAACGCGTCATTTAAACGCCAGGTACTTCCCGAAGGAGGAACGTATAGAAACAAGTACCTGCAGTGGTCTTGTTCCCAAGGGCGGCCGTAGGTCCTATAACCTTTTTGTACAGGATGACTAATCGCGTGGATGAAGGAGCTCTTGCTAACAATCGCTACGATATTTCCTGTTTCTCATTCAAGCTCCTCTTTATCACGGATAGAATCCACAGTTCGAGTAGAAAACTCGAATTGGAATTTTGGATTTGCTAAACGCAGCTAAAAGCGTGCTTTATGTGCACAAACGAGCCGGCGAGTAATTAAAATCGACAAAGAAGTAAACGGGAAAAAATACAGCATTAGCCACCTCTAATCCAATCTTTTTCTGGAGATTCTAATCATATTTCCCTGAGCTAAAAGAGGATCATCTCGACTTTCCTACAGATCAGACAACAGATTGGGTATGGAAGCTCACTTCCTGTAATACCCTCCCCATTGGAAACCCCCAAATACGAACATTTTTTTTTTTTTTTTATTAAAGAAGGACTCAGGATTACCCCATACTCATCAACGTTATACCATAATGTATGCAATCTATGCGAAATAACACCAGGTTTACGAAAAATATATTCTTATGCTAAATAGACACTGTACAATCTAACATAATTCCTCAAATTTATAAAAGTAACCGATCTTGTAAAAAAAAAAAATATTCCCTTCAAACTGATATTTTAACAGGGTGGCCTATATGTCAGATGTAAATAGATATATTTCTGTGCGTGTTGGATATGCATTACCTAAATAAATAAAACTTGAATGTATTGCTGTACTCACAATCTAGAAGTGAGGTTTCAAGGACTTGGAAGTTTCACAGAATTCTCAGATAGTATATATATACTTTTCACTATCATAGCCACAGTACTACCTTTCCTTTCTCTTTTAACTTTCTTTCGCCACTGTTCACTGTCCATTGGGCATGCCAGATGGTGGCAATTTCTTGTGATTTCCCATTCAGAAACTTTCCAGATGCAGTCATTTCCTATGTGGAACTTGCTTCCTTCATTGAGGTCTTCATTTAGCGAAACTGTCTCAAGTTCGGGGAGCCTTCCTAATTCACCTCACGCAGTGCACCGTACTTATAGGCATTACTTCATGCCATTTACAGCGTCTTCGGCAACCTGTTTCCAGCTCCTTTCATTCCTTTTCCTGTACCTCCGTTCATATTCTCTATTCCATCTCACTTTCCACCCTCTCTTAACAATTGCTTCATAGCGCAACGGCGAGGTTGTCCTCCTGTTGTCCTTTGGAGACAGTTTTACTGTCATGGTCCCAGCTCTGTTGTATATTCTGTATCTTCCATATTGCTGTATTAAGAGGATTGTTTGATTACTGTCCCACTTAATATCTTCCACAGATGTTATAGTAGATTCACATCAGCCGTGCATTTGATGACTAAGCCAGTCCCTTACGACGCTCCTGATTGGCTGTTGATAAGCCAATAGACAGGGCTGGAAACTCTCAGTCTCTCTCGAGAGTTCACATAGGCAGGATGTATGTTCCACCTCTCCTCAGGGGTACTTTTGAAAGACGTGTCCCTCAGGTGAGGTGGAACATAGATCCTACCCATGTGAACTCTCGAGAGAGACTGAGAGTTTCCAGCCCTGTGATTGGCTTATCAACAGCCAATCAGGAGCGTCGTAAGGGACTGGCCTAGACATCAGATGCACGGTTGATGTGCATCTACTATACCTTGAACGCAGCACTCTAGCTAGACCGGACAAATCGATTTGAATGAAGAAACCCACCCGGAGCAGTTCTCGAAGAGAGCTCAGATCCTCGCGTACAACGACGAGGAAGAGACGCTCGCTAGGCAAATACTACAATTAGAGGCGAGTAATTCTCGTTAGAGAGCTCACACTTACGCTAACACCATCTGAAGAGCTTTACATAGAAGTACAGTAAGGGAGCATCTCCACTACAGTTAACATGTCATAAACTTATCGCGTACATATCACCAACAGCTGTAAAACTAGCGAACGACAGCGGCTACCGGGATAACAGTCAGGAGCACTGGGTGGGCTTCCCAGTAAGTCGTTGAATTGTATTCAACCTGTTTATGATGTGTCCACGATAACTTGCTTGCGTGTTTTTATATCTTACTGCAGTTTGGACGCACCCCTAACGTGTCAGAAACAGAGAGAAAGAGAGAGAACTTCGGCATCAAAAAATATATAAAAGAGCGACCCTGCATGACCTCACCCCTAATGTAAAAAGATCTGGTCTTTGTTTATACGAAAATGGGTTCCTTGCTGATGATATTTTACGACGAGATTATTAAAATCCGTCCTTTGTCTTCCTAAAGACGTCCCACTGAACTCCCTCCTCGAAAAACAATGAGAGGCAGTTTTAGTATGACATCAATAAAACCTGTTTCCTTCGGGCAGAACAATACGCACGCACTTTTTGTTTTCGAGTTCAGTTTACATAATCTTGTGATTACATCGCTAAAATTCAAACTGCAGAAAATGACATATGCATTTAAATGTGCTTCTTCACAACATATATATATATATATATATATATATATATATATATATATATATATATATATATATATATATATATATATATATATATATATATATATACTATATATATCCCCTATATTCTTTCTTAACTAAGCTTACTTTCTAATCTCTTTCCCCGGTACGGAGGTAGGTGCTATTACTGCGCCTCAAGCGGTAGTGCACTGTAGGCATTACTTGAGATTCTTCGCTGCGTCCCTTCGGCCCCTAGCTGCACAACCCCTTTCATTCCTTTTATCGTACCTCCGTTCATATTATCTATATTCCATCCTACTTTCCACCCTCCCCTAACAATCGTGCCATAGTGCATCTGTGAGGTCTTCATTATATTACAACTTTAAATCCTCCAATTTCAGTTTCTAATTTCTTCAATGGAATTTAGTGAACAAATAATATTTGTGAAAGTGAAATGTTATAAACTGTATTTGAGCAATGCACCGGCAGGATAACATAATCAATGTATATACCGGCACTACTGGCATATATGCAACTGCACAAAACTTACCTTTCTCTTGCATTGTGGTTTCTTCTCTATTTGTCGTCCTCATAAGGATATGATTTTCAGTGAATTTCCCTTTTCGAAGCAGAACACAAAGTCGTTCTGGAGATACACAATGACCATCACTTTTGCTGGTTGATAAACTTATACCTGTGGCAGGAAGAGAGCTTCGATTCGTGCAGAATTTTTATCTGGAGTGGCAACTGACTTGCCTTGAATCTGGAAAAGATTTATAAGGAAAACTGAAGTTATTGCACTCTCAAAAACTATTTAATGTGATTTATTTTTCAAAAGAAGGCCATGTTGGGCTGAACAAATGTTATGACAAAGCACAATGAATGAAGGAAAATAATCACCGTTTATATATATATATATATATATATATATATATATATATATATATATATATATATGTGTGTGTATATATATATATATATATATATATATATATATATATATATATGATATATATATATATATATGTATATATATATAAAATATATATTATATACATAGATATATGATACATATATAGTATATATATATATATATATATATATATATATATGTATGTTATGTATGTTATATACATACATATATATACATATATATGTATATATGTATATATATACATGCAAAGTATATATATTAAAAAAGACTAAAAAAGAGAGTAACTAAGGCAAAATAAGGCCAATTATAAAAAGAAAGTTTATACAAAACCAGATAAGAAAAAAATATTCCAAATAATTAGGGGAATATCCAGTAATGTAACAAGAAAGAATTCACGGTCTTACGGACACTACGGACGACCAGGAACGAGGGAAAGGGATCTAAACAATAGATCCAGGCTTGGTAATGGCTGGGGAAGTTAAAGGGGGAGGAGCGGGGGCCACCCAGTCACAAGAGAAAGGAAAAAAAATAAGAAATATGGAATGGGGACTCATTAGATACAATTATTTTGATTCATTTTCGTCAAGAGTTATTACAGAAAGGTATGCACCTTCACTACGAGAGAGGTATTCGTAATAAATGGCTACGTTTTTTTTTAAGAACACTGCACTAGTATCAGAACAATTTGTCGTTGGAATAACCGTAGCTAGACTAATTTGTCGTACAAAGTTTACCTCAGAAATAAAAATTTAGTGTCGTACAAAGTTTACCTCAGAAATAAAAATTTAGTAATCTTTCATTGAATTCAACATGGAAAAAATAATAAACACGACGTCAAATTGATGCAATGTATCACAAAATGGTAATTTTTTTTCAAATTGATATACAGGATATAAATGACGATTTTTCCAAGTATATCTACACATAAGAATTCACTTTTTTATTGGATAATTTTCTGAAATTTACTGCTTAAAATTCTTCCTCGGTGCAGTTTCAAAACGGCTCCAGTTGTTTGGATAACTGACGCTGTCTGTGCAGTATATATAGGCACTGTGTATGTATCACTTATGGCGAAAGACCTCTCAGTCACAAGCTGAATAAAATTGCTTCCAGCAGTTACAGGCAACGAATGAGATTCCAAATGGCCCCCATACTTTGTCTTTCTCGAACTCTTCAGCTGGAAACCCTTCTGGACAAGAATTCTCTGCTCGGCCAACGCGGATTCAGAGGAATTTATTTCTGGTGATAGAAATTAATTTCTCGACGTAATGTGCTTCGGATTCCACAATAAGCTGTAGGTCCCGTTGCTAGGTGAGCGATTGGTTCCTAGCCATGTAAAAATATCCAATCCTTCGGGCCAGCCCTAGGAGAGCTGTCAATCAGCTCAGTGGTCTGGTAAAACTAAGATATACTTAACTTTAAATCCAAGAGGCCCCAACGGGAAGCCAGCGTGCAGAATGAGACACATCAAAAGGAGAAAAGTAGTTATTAACAGTAATTACCATGAGTGTTAATTAAGCTTAACGAGACCAGCGCAAATCATGAAGTGTTAAGAGGAGGGAGAGGAAGAGCCAGGAAGTCTGTATGGTGTTTTTTTCACGTCGCATGGAACCAGGGGTTGTTATTCAGCAACGGGACCAACGGCCTTAACGTGACTTCCTAACCACGTCGAGAGTGAACTTTTATCACCAAAAATACACATCTCTGAACCCTCAATGGTATGCCCGAGAATCGAACTCGCAGCCGCCGAGGTGGCAGGCAAAGACCACATCAACCACGCCACTGAGGCGCTGCGCCAGGAAGTGAGGAGAGGTGAGGAAGAACAGGTATTGTAAATGGAGCGCCTCAGTATATCCAGGAAATGAGAGACTGCGTGTTAAATAGCGGTGCATTACGCGACATGTTTAATGAAAGAGGTTTCACACGCTACTGATGACCCTCTTGCTTATGCAAACGGAGCTGCTAAATTTTGCGGAATTTCTTGCGCGAGTTGTCTATCTGTCAGGCAGCGGTTAAAAAGGGTGAACGGAACGGAGATGGTTGTTTTGTTTTTGGTTCTCTCTCTCTCTCTCTCTCTCTCTCTTTCTCTGGAGCACTTCCTTAAACTATGAAGCAAAGATATATATATATATATATATATATATATATATATATATATATATATATATATATATATATATATATATATATATAAACTACCCTCACAGTAAATATAGAATTGAACCCCAAAGCAGCATACAAAAAGACGACGACAAGATAAAGCCCCCATCGATTATGCAGACCAAGTTAAAAAAAAAAAAAAAAAAAAAAAAAACTCCAAAAGGAAAGACGTTTAAAGAACGTTTGTATACATACAGTGCGGGAGGGTGAATGACGCTGAGGTTACTGAACTCAGCCTGGAAGTGTGTCAGCAACTGCGCCTGCTGCTATTACTACTGCCTTCGCTCACAAACCCCGCCAACACCACCCCTCTCCCTTCCCGTCCCACCCCTGCCCCCACCAATTTTCTCCAAACCTCCTCCCCCTTCCCCCTCCCCCCTTAGATTACATTTTATCCCCCATTCCCTCCCCACCCCTCTCACTTCCCCGTCCCCCCCCACCACCAAATTTCCTACAAACCTCCTCCCCCTTCTCAGATTACATTCTATCCCCCAGCCCATTCCTCCTTCTCACCCCTCTCCCTTCCCCGTCCCCCCGCCCCCACCAAATTTTCTCCAGACCTCCTCCCCCTTCCCCCCTCTTAGATTACATTCTATTCCCCCCCCCCCTCCTTCCTTTTATTTTCTGTTATTCAGGGAATCGCAATTGAGACTAAGTGAGGGAAGAAGAATAATAGTAAGGTTTATCAAAAAGGAATTTGACTGTTTTGCCAATCGAGAAGTACAAGAAATTTGAATCTGTATGTTTGCAAGCGCGCATTCAGCGCAAGCGAGGCAAACAAAGGGAATAAGAATGACTCACTCCTGGAGAGAGAGAGAGAGACAGAGAGACAGAGAGAGAGAGAGAGAGTTTGCTAATCTCCATGTCGGTCATTTTCTATGGCCCAAAGTACCCAGTCGTTACTTAGTCTTCTAATTGCTTTGTACTTCAAATGCTGTGATGCATTCGCGATGACTTGGGTATAATATTCATGCCAGTTCTGATTCTATGAAATCTTAGGCTGCCAAACGAAGCACTGGGGCCAATCTCGGCCATTCAGTGCTTAAGACAAAGGAAGATGGAATGAAGTTAAAGTATATAAGGCTTTAAAAGGCGGATGCAGCCAGGAACCGAAGGGACACCCAAAAAAAAAAAAAAAAATCTTAGGAATGCCTACAGTGCACCAAACGAGGCACTGAAAAGCACCAACTCTAAGGAGTTTATAAGTTTTACATTTCCAGTGAGATAAAGCTTTGGGAAACCAGGTCTCTCTTTAAAAGCTTTTGCCGTCAGTGATGTCCCACCAAAAATTCCCTCACTTTCATATCTGAAAGATTATATCTGGTGCCGATAATAACGATAATCAATTATATAATTTCTTCCTAAGTAAACAAAGACGAGGCTCAATTATTTCCTCGGTTAACGTACGAGAGAACCGTTACCTTCCTTCCGACTTTCACCAGAATGATGCCAGATCATCTGGGAGTCTTTTTCTCTTGACATATTGACTCAGTCAATCAATTTAGGTATACGCTAAGGAACTTTAATCAACAAACATTGATGATCATTCTGGAATTCGATATTCTCCTTAGAATGGCATAGAACAGATGTGGCCAAACATTCGATAGCCGTTCCCCCACAATCCAATATAAACAAACAAAATCACAAGCATATATTATGTGTGTGTGTGTGTGTGTGTGTTGTGTGAGTGAGAGGCAGTTTTACTGATGTTTTATCGTACTATGGCGCTATTTGAATTTTTTTTTCTCCCACGAAATAATATGTGATTATGTAGTATGGTAGAGTTTCAGTCTTAGAGTAGATCTCGGAGTCCAAAAGTTTGGCCACCCCTGGCATAGAATATAGAATTTAGGCCAAAAAGGCCAATCACGGGTACCTAAGTGGTTATTCAGCGCTGAAACATAAACTGAGAGTAAAAAGGTTTGAAAGCTGCAACAGGAGGTAGAACTCGCAGTTGCACTGTGAAACAATATTGTTAGGAAAGGGTGGTAAGTAAGATGGAGGAGAATATGAACTGAGGTACAGTAGTGAGAATGAAAGGGTTGCAGCTAGGGGGACGAAGGGACGCTGCAAAGAATTTTAAGTAATCCCTGCAGGAATACTCTCTCGCATGGAATGAAATAGAATATCGATAAAAACTTATGTAAGTTCATCACGTAAGACGGGTTAGCAGGGCTCATCTCAGATATCCGAATATAAAGCTGGTTAAGTTCTTTTAGCACAACAGTCGCAGATGCCAATACGGCCTAATTAAACTTTCAGGAACCTTATGCTGTATATATGTTTTAAATACAACATAGGTATCCGTTGCATAGATTATCTGATGATGGAAAAAATTTAAATTTCTGAAACAAGCCGCAAGAAATAGAAATTTTTTTAATTAAAATGCTGATTATATATATATATATATATATATATATATATATATAATATATATATATATATATTATATATATATATATATATATATATATATATATATGTATGTATATGTATATATACGTATATGTGTGTGTACATAATATAGACATATATAAACTAAATATAAAAATTTCCTTCTGCAAAGGAATTTCTTTCAAGGGCAAGTGATCAATTGATTGCCTCAGACACAAAAATAGTACACGTGGAATCAACCTCAATTAACTTTATATAGTTTTCATACAGCTTTTTCTTTATTATTATTATTATTTTCTTTTTTTGCTTTTCACGTGTGACTGACAAGTAACAAACCATTCAGATGTGTATCGGTAAGCAATATAGATGAATAAATATGCAAAAAGATAAGCTATAAATTAGGCAATAAATCGGCAATTATATAATCCAAAAGGTCTATCACACCCGTTCCCTTCAGAAAGGATAGAGAGGCACATTACTGGGCTGAAATAGACTCATAATATAAATCTCATGGTATCAACGTAAAGAAAACGGCTAAACATGAATAAATATAGCTATATCTAAACTTGGATGATGGTCTTATGCAATCACAAGAGTCTTACTTAAAGATGCATTGGAAAAACGGTAAAAAATCTGTGAATTCTTAATAAAAATGAAACCTCACGAAACTCGTACCCGCTGCGTTGAATGTATTCAGTAAAAACTGCCGGACCAGACAGATGACTATCAGGAACCCGAAATATCCAAGGGACGAGGTGACCATTCAAATGCTTCTAAGGCAAACGAGCCACAAGGCTGACAGCACCAACTTCAATGATGTTAATTGAAAGAACAAGACCGGACTGAAAACAGGAAAAAGCAACCAGAATTCTAGCACGATTTTTGCCTCCCATAGATCAGATAGAATCAAGGTTGGATGAAATTCAAATGAGACTACGAATGCTAATTAGGATGGTAGCTTGTTTGGGTCTCAACCACATATCTGCAAACTAATGCACCTTTAGAGGGGTCTAACTTGAAGGGTTAAGACGCCGAGGGAAACAAAAATAAGAGTCCAATAGTCGCTATCTTGTTTTCCAAATAGAAGTTCCGAACTGTCACTGCTGTCTTTTTTGACCTTGTTAATATGGGAATTGGTACCGAGGTACATAAGCTACCAACTTGGGAAGCCCATCATGTTTTGCGAGAACTGATAGATATGTCTGTCAATCAATGATAGCGAACCTATGCAACGGCCCGTCCGTCCCACCCCAACTGTTTCCAATTTCACTTTAAGCTGATGGGCTAAGAGGCGTGTGCTCTGGCAGCAGTATAAAGCATAAAGCCTCAAATTAGAATTACAGAAAAGCATTTTAATCATAAATGCTAAAAACTGACGAATAAATTTTTTGTTCTTTTTTGCATTAAGACCTAAATGATGAACTGTACTACACGTACTACGTAAGAATCACCCTCATAGGTACACCAAGGGAAGATGATATACGCGTAAAAAAAAAAAAAAAAAAAAAAAAAAAAACACACACACACACACAGACACAGAGACTCTCCAGTAAAATGACACATCATACAACTCCTAACCACTCCGCAGGACTTCTTCTTCGGCAGAGGGGCCTGGTGTGTATCTAGTCATTCGACGACGCTTCGTTCAACGAAAGACTTAAGAGCGCTTAGTAACCATAGAAATGCTTTTAAGATAAGCGTCCCCTAAGGACGACGGCATCCAACATATCCGACTCCAAGGTTGCAAAGAGAAAGAACGAGACATGCACCGAGGCACGAGAACAAGTTTTGAGCGTCCGTCTCTTGTACTACCTGTAGAGAAGAAGAAGAAGAAGAAGAAGAAGAAGAAGAAGAAGAAAATGATGGGCTGAAAACAGATCGAGAAATCGGCAACAACAACGGAGATGAATAGCTTACCAGTATCTTATTCACTCACGTAGGGTTGTTTGTTTGTATGGCGATTTTAATGGAACCAGTATGGTTATTCATCAACGGGACCAACTGCTTTACGTGACTTCCGAACTACGTCGAGAGTGAACTTCTATCATCAGAAATACACATCTCTGACCCCTCAATGGAATTCCCGAGAATCGAACTAGCAGCCACCGAGGTGGCAGATCAAGACCACACCGATCATGCCACTGAGGCGCTTCACGTAGGAATAAACACTCACGTCTACATTCTCTCTCTCTCTCTCTCTCTCTCTCTCTCTCTCTGTGTCTTCACTTTAGCTGCTATCCGCAACTATTACCTAACAACTAGGTACATCATTCACTGCTTATATCATCAGAGGCATAAAGAGGAGTCTTAGGGAACAAACTCAAACATTCCTTGTTTGTCCTCATCAGGATTCGAACTAGATCAGAGAGAGAGAGAGAGGAGAGAGAGAGAGAGAGAGAGAGAGAGAGAGTTTATTAAGTAAATATATACAAAACAAAAAAACAAAAACTTAAGGCACTTGGGATGATTTAATCGTACGATTTAGCTTTACTGGCAATATGGTAATCGATTAATGACGCTGCAATAATGGAGGGAATCGGGAAAACAGGGAGACAGGCAAACAACCAGTCTTACCGCAAAGACAATTTGATGCTAATCGGCAACAGTAAAGAGATAAGGATAATTAGAAACATTAACATGCTAATTAAGCGACAAAGAGAAAGGTAACTAGCAACATTTAAGAGGAGAGAGAGAGAGAGAAGAGAGAGAGAGAGAGAGAGAGAGAGAGAGAGAGATGAATTAATAATGGTCATAAAATCACTCGCAACCTTATATTACTTACAAAATAAAGATTCAGTTTAATTCAGTTTCTTTAAAACAATACGGAAATTTGAGAAAATACGCATGGCATCACTTCATACAATTTTAAGGTTATTAGTAAATTTTGCTTTGATATCATCTACCCGTCCATCTACCTATATATTATAATATATATATATATATATATATATATATATATATATATATATATATATATAATATATATATATATATATATATATATATATATATATATATGAATTATATAAATATCTTATTACACTTCTATATACGTTTTGTTTTAAAATCATCAAACGAAACTGAAACTTTATGACTAAAATAAGGTTAATATTAAATTCCAGTTTAATATATATATATATATATATATATATATATATATATATATATATATAGATATATATTATATATATATATATATATGTACTGCAGCATTCATTACAATAATGCTTATTATTTACACTGGTATTAAGTTTCATATTGAATTCGGACAAGCGTTCTCTCACTCGGTATGGTTGATGAGACTATATAAAAGCCATATTAGAAGAAGGGAAAGAAAACAACGCTCCCGGGAACTGCCATAGGCCCAGAGCCTCCACTGCTAAAGGAAGATTCACTATAACACGAAATTCCTTCTTACAAAGAGAATGAGACGTTAACTGTAGCATTCATGTCAAATTTCTATGGACCGCCTTTTCATGAAAAGTACTTCATTTATTAACCATTTTTGACTGTTTTATAATCACTGCCTATTCGAAGCATTCATTACCTGCACGAAAACTCACTTGCAAAAGTATTGCAACACCAAAATCGTTCTGACGACGGTCATAAAAGCCCCATCTGGCAGCGTTCTACTGAGACCACGAAGCCATTCGTAACAACTATTGGTGTTGGTATATTTGACGAATTCCTTACAGATTCCTTTCACCTGGAATTTTCGTTTTACCCTGATGCCGTAACAATATGTTACTGTTAAACGATCTTACTATCATATTCTCAAGACTATCAGCATATGTGACTATTACTTTTCTCCTAAGTGACATGATGTAAACATAGGTCTATATATGAAAGAACACTATGACCCTTGAACATTTCAATTATGACTTACGTTTGCATTTGTAATGAATGAAACTTTTCTTACAGTAGATTATTCATTCTCTACATATTTTGTAATTCGATTAATCTTATTCATTCCGGATCTCTAAGCCAAACAAACCCTTGATGCAAATTAGTATATATTTCCAGCAGCGCGGCGTAAAATAAAGAACATCGCCTATAGTACGTCTGGGATTGAAAGACAACTCGGCCAAAGGATCTCTCTCTCTCTCTCTCTCTCTCTCTCTCTCTCAGTATTTTGTTTGCGAATGGTCTGAGCATTAACTAGAAGCTTATCGTCTCTTTAAGTGGCAACGTCATGATTAGGAGGTTTAGAGCGAACTTAGCAAACCACGGCAATGCTCCTCCATTGAGGAGTTGAGGCAGACTACAGGATCATGCACTTCAGAGCAACGTAGTTTTAGTACTTACTTTCTCTCTTTCGTCGTATCCAGTTACGTAACGACTGTTTTGTTGATTTGAAGATCCCGAGCAAGGTCACTTCTCGAAACTTCAGCCTAATCGTGGAGATAAAGTATCGTCCGTTCTCCTGCTTATCATATAACAGAGTCGGTTGTCCGACTTTTCCCGCCCATGTGTGGCGTCATAAATATGAGGCGATGTTATGGTCACTCATTTTTTCTGTATATGTGTGTATTTTCGTAACCTATTATGGAATATATATATTTACTGCTTATAAAACTGTTAAAACAATTATTAGAGGCTATTTGTTAGTCATTATGCTTAATTGTTTAGGATTCAATTAGTTTTTTCTTGACTCTTCCTTGCAATCTGAAATGCATCTTTCAAAATGTCTTGAATAGTGGTAGGTCTCAGCTGCTTGCAGTTTGGCGAGTAGTTATAGCCACCTGAGAAGGGCAGCTTGAATAGCCGTTTAGTGTGTCTGAAGATTTTTCCATTTATATCTTCATTAAGGTACGTTGTGCGGCTTATTAACTGCAGTAATGGGCAGAGGAATTCTTCGAGGATTCACAGGTAAACAAAGCATGCTGAATTTTATTTGCCTATTATTTCTATGTTAGCTGAGTATTGTCTTGTTAGCAGTATCCATGTTTCCATGTTAACATACCTTCTATTTTCAGCATATTATCAAGACCTGTAAGTGCAGTGGCGAATTCAAATTCGAAATCAGAATATCATGAATCTTATATATGCCACATATTATCAAGTAAAAGATTATTTTGCTCGTTATGAAAAAATGCCTCGTAGTACGTAGGCCTAGGCCTATAGGTTACTAGTTGTCAATAAGTTTCGTCTTTTCAAAACGTTACTGTGATGCATAAGGCCAACCTGATGAATTTAGTCAGTCATTAGAATTTTTAGTGGTTGGTAGGTCTAGAGGATACTGTCTGTGCCATCAGTTTTCCAGTTTTGGACTTGTAAAAGGCAACTGTATTTTGTCAAATGTGGTATCTCGACGACATATCGAACGTTACACCTGTTGACATTACTTCAGGACGACGTAAATATACCGTAGCAACAACATCTGTTATTATAGATTCTTAGTTAAAATGGCTGTATACTCTTTTTATATACATATGAGATCCTTGGTTGATTTAAGTTTTCTTCGCACGATATGTCCCATATATTGGTCTAGGCCGTGGTTATACTGATGTTCTCCATCTACTCAATTTGTAGGATGCTACTTCATCTAACCTGTATTCAAAGTACAACTTAATTTCAAATATATAAATTGTTTCTCTATGGTAGTTGTCAAATCATCATACCAGCGAAAAAAATAGCCTTTGAAAACGGTAATAGCAAGGAAAAGATGAATCTTGGCCAAGCAAACGCTAGACCTATAGTAAAAATTAGTTTGTTATGACAGTCCTTACCAACATTTCTCTCTACGTACCGTTTTAAGGCTTTAGATACAATACTGAGCTGTGTACTGGACCGGGTATTTCAATAAGGCTACCCTACGCCACACATTCGGCAGGGTGAGAGTCATTCCATGCCGTTGACTCTTTGGTTGCAGTTCTAAGAATGCTGCACACAGTTTTTACTATCGATTCAAATTCGATGTGATGAATGTGTCGTCTAATTTACCTGTATTTTTTCCTAAAGCTGCTTTTTTATGGATGCTTCTGATACTTGACAATACACAGTAGGTCGACGTATACCTTTTACTTAAAATCGGGCCTTTTCAAATGACCACGGAGGAACTGGCGATCAAAAAAGCAAACAGTTAAAACGTGAAGGTCACTGTGAAGAGACTAACTAGACTATCACGCGCTTTATCAAAATAGCAAAGACAGATTTAAAACGTTGAGATCCTTGTTAAGAGGGTAACAGCATATTGCTTTCTGTGTGTGTTCTAAAAGTCGAACGTGAACTTTCGTGTAAATGCTAATGCACCGATGTCGCGCCTTAAAAGCACATTTGCTTTTAAGGCTACGCTGAGGAAACGGCGCATGGTAAGGAATTAAGAGGTGATCTGGTCTGTCCTGTAACAACGTCTAGACGGCGACAAACGATGTAATGCAGCATCTATGAAATTCAAAGGCCCTTAAGAACATGAGGACTACGTCAAGTTGATTTTTTAAGAAGTGGTTTATTTATTTATTTATTCTTTTTTTAGATTTTCTTAAATTGGTATTTGTCGTTGAAATTGTGTTTTTGTATTTTTATTCTTTTTTCAAAGAAATATTTCATTTCTAGTGCCATCATCTAATATTCTGATTAAGATTACCGATGAAATTAATCCCAATCAGAGGAAGTTAAGTGATATATATATATATATATATATATATATATATATATATATATATATATATATATATTGTATGTATGTATGTATATACGAATATGCGTGTGTGCGTGTAAAGGTAGCCCCATGACTTTCTCATGCTTACGATGACCCACTACCGCTGACTTAACAAACAGACACCTCAAATTATTGCTTTAGCCTAACAGGGGCTGTGCACATAGGGTTCGCCGTCATTATTCCACTAGAACTACCCTTGCCACGTCGGTCTTCTAGATGAAAACTTAATAAGCGAAGCCTGAAAGATTTCAAGTTTTTAAGAGTAAACAAGAATTGACAACGAAGAATTTATGTTGATTAGGAGGTAGACAGGTGAACTCCTTGGCTTTCCTCTAAGTTCGTCTAATAACGAATGAGTCATCAGAATGCTGGAAAGAATTCTTCAGCGTGGCACCCTCCGATAAAAGAGGAAAATAAACTCCATGATAAAATGCCAGCGAAGTTCCAGACGAAAGCAAACCACGATAATGAGAGGCACAAAAGAACCGACCGAGAAGCAATGTTACAAATGGTAATCGCTTCGAGCTGACATACAGTAGAGATAGAGCCGATGCAGAGCGACCCCTTTTGCAGTGTAGCAACAGCAGTTTCGCCTCCATATTTGCAAGCAAGGAGTAGATGTTTGCCGTAAAGGCTTCACTGGTCCATTATGGGAAACCCACATTAAGGGGCGGGGGGCGAGGCACCACGAGATGTCTCTTCGGCTATTCTCGTACCGGATTTCGGAGTTCGTAAAGATTTTTATGAACATTCCTGCCTAACTTCCACTTTTAAGATATTCTATATCAATACTTTATGAGTCTGTATATTTTACTCATACATTTCTATATTTTGTTTATATATTCGCGATCTTTGCTATTGTTTATTCATATATATTCTTTATCCAGTGCAACTCTCATCTTTTTCATGAAAAAATGTCTATAGTATTTTATTAAATTTGAAAGACAGACTTTTCAAAATAATGGGAGACGAGATTCACTAACTAATTGCTCTTCAAGATGGTCGTTAAAATATCAGTTAATAAGAACGTGCGCACTTTTATTGTAGAAAAGGATTAATAAAGAACTACCAATGCCAACGTAAGTGTTCTTTACAACACTTTTCCTGTGTCTATCAAGGGACATAAACGAAGGATACATTCAGTTCGACAGTATGATAAGTTTCGTGGTTCAAGGAGTCAGGTTTTATAAACTTAAGGTATCAAAGCAATAAGCACAGGTTTTTACATTGTCACCAAAATCTGCTGAGCAAACCTCTAGTCCTATATTATAAAAGCATTAAGTGCTTCAGCTGAAAGTGATAGACTCTCTCTCTCTCTCTCTCTCTCTCTCTCTCTCTCTCTCTCTCTCTCTCTCTCTCTCTCTCGTGAGTTTTTACCGTTGCAGGAGAAAGGGAATCAGACAAAAACGCCGCCATCATCACCAGGACCACCGTCTAGTGGATGCGTTTGGGTTGCAATCAACATTTTCATTCTCGTTCAAGGTCAGCAGGCAGTCAACGTACACGAGGAGAGACAGCATGCAGTCGGAGCATGCTTGGAGCATGAGAGAGAGAGGGGGGCCTTTGGGAGAGGAATTAAAACAACCATCAGTTGTCATGGCTATCACTTGACTATGAATAATTTAAGTTTCGGGTTATGGCCGTCCCACTTTAGGTCTTCATCAGGTTCTTCTCTGTGAGAAGCCGAAGGACGGCTCCCTGGTGTCAGTAGTACCATAAGAGTACTTGTAAGTGTCAGAGTGAAAGAGGTGAGGGGTCGAGGGGCTTCAACTCCTTTTCGAACATGTTTTCCTTCACTTTATTCTTCCTTCCCAGGATTAATATAAAGATAAAGTAGCGAATAATTCAACGTTGTACTAATCACCAAGTTACACACTCGACGATGCCCCTCTGTCTAAATTTCGTCTGTGCGACTTGCTATATGGCCAAGCTTTGGTAGGTGACGACAGTCTCCCTGGTCCTCATTGATTGCAGTAGATTTGGTGAAGAATGCATACTACAGTCTTAATGTTAGGCAATGGTGAACAGCTGCTATAACTGACATGCCATCGTCTGCTACATCAGGTAAATGGCTTGTTCACATCGGTTGACAATTCTACATAATCTACAGAGCTCACAACCCTTTCGTTCTTTTCCATCCATGTGTTTGTAATAACCTTTGTAATTATTCTGAGGAAGTTTAAGTTCTTTAAGGAGAGGAGAACTAAATTTTTAAGCGTGCTTGGCATTCACCAGCAGGTATTGGCTGAAATGTGACTACCACTGTAAACTCGTTAGCCAATAGATCTCCAAAGAAGACTGCCTTGCAAAGCCATCTATCTGCCCAAAGAGCTTCTTGTTGCGTTATGAAGCAGGCAGACTGTCAACAGAAAAAGTAGCCCAGATGGAAAGGACCTGCCCTGTACAATCTACCGAAGATCAGATCAAAGAGCACTGAAGCATCCATCGAAACAACGTCTACCTGCCTATAGAGGAATTATCTTCGTGAGGCCATAGATCTTATCGGGACAACTGCAGGAATGGAACGTGATGTACCACTCTGGCTACTTGATATGCGACTTATAGATGCTGTTACCTTGAATAAGGAGCCCCAAGAGGTCTCTTTGGTTCATGGAGTTGAACAGGCGTGTTATATAAAGTGGCCAGCTCTTCAACAAGCCAACCCACTCGTGCTGTAGAAGATAAGGGTCCACATTCTGGTAAGGTACCCTATACCAAATACCCAGTACTTGCTACTTGCATCTTTTTTTGCTTTCACTTGGTGTGGACTGGTCGTCCTCCTGAGGTTTTCGAAGTCGAAGGTATAGAGACTGAGAGGAGTTCAGTGCTACTTAGGAAGCCATGGATTAATACCATAGTTTTTCCATTATATTGGTGTTTATATAGATATGTATTTTTCTGCTTGTCGATTTACTTTTGTTGTTGTTGTTGTTGTTGTTTATTTGTTATTCAATTCCGTCCGTTTCCTGCCTTTTCACATTCAGGCATTCTATCCTGTGGAAGCTGGCTTTGGGAGTTGAAGGCCTTTTAATCTTATTTCATAGGAAATGTGCCAAACTAGTAATTTCCTGAAAGACATAGCACAGAGGAAAACTATTAAGATGGCTTTGTCTGCCCGTCTGTCCCCAAATCTTAAAAACTATTGAGGCTAGAGGGTTGCAAATTTATGTTGATCATCCAACCCCTCCAAATCATCAAACATACCTAATTGCAGCCCTCTGGCCTCCGTAGTCTTAATTTTATTTAAGGTTAAATTTAGCCCTGACTATACGTCTGACTCCACAACAACACAGGCCACCATAGTCGGCTGAGACAGTTTCATACAGCATTCTACGCTGTACAGAAAACTCGATTGCTCCGAATGTTTTACTTCCTTCCCATTTCTTCAGAGCAGCGAACACATCCTCACTAAACTCGTCTTTTCCTTTTCCTTCAAATACTTTGATGCAGAAATTTTCACGCAAATACTTTGCACCAAGTTTAATAGGAATTATTTCATCTGTTCTTGACGTATATTGTTAGCGAGCGCATGCGCGCTGACTGCAGGTAAAACATTACTTCCACATTAATCCCACTCAGCTTATGATTATATGTACGTGTGCGTAAGTACATACTATATGAAGGTTTGCAAACCATATTGATATAAATTGCATACGAGGTGGTATACGTACATATTAGCATTGATATTTGAAAACTTGCTTATTCTCCAAGTTACTTTCGTCCTACGATGTTTATTATTATTATTATTATTATTATTATTATTATTATTATTATTATTATTATTATTATTATTATTATTATTATTATTAATTTTATTATCATCATCATTATTATTATTATTATTATTATTATTATTATTATTATTATTATTATTATTATTATTATTATTATTATTATTATTATTTCAGTTTTTATGCTGTTTCATATGTTTTTTGTCACGTCAAATCGGATAAGCGGTTCTGCTGGCAGTAATATTTCGTGCAAAATGGAAAATACTAACATGCTTATGTAATTATGTTTGTATTTGTTTGTATGGTGTTTTTACGTTGCATGGAGCCAGTGGTTATTCAGCAACGGGACCAACGGCTTGACATGACTTCCGAACCAACTCGAGAGTGAATTTCTACCACCAGAAATACACATCTCTCACACCTCAATGGAATGCCAGAGAATTGAACTCGTGGCCACCGAGGTGGCAGGCCAAGACCAAACCAACCACGTCACTGCACTGAGGCGCTGTATGTAATTGTGAGCAGAAAACTACGTAAGTTAGGAATAAAAAAAAATCATGAAGCCACGGGTAACCAGCGGACAGTATAGTCATCAAACAAATTTGCAAACGAGAAGACAGGCATAACTGTAGTCAGAACAGTACTGAAAAATCCCGTTGCTTCTTAATAAAATGAACTTCTGTGCCTGTGATGTTTGTATCTCGGGGCTGGTGCGATTAAAGAAAAAAAACGGTGCTGTCTACGATTTATTAGAATCGGTTCATCCATCATCTTGTGCGAATTACTTTCCTAAACTTAACGGTTAAAATCTCGGTGCCTTTTTTTTTTTTAGATTAACGCGTAGATAGCCGAAAGTATGCTTGGTATACCATGAATATCGAACAGGTTATCTATGCTTGCAGATAATATGACCAAACGCGAAACGGAAGTAAATTCATGAAGGAATGCTGAATTTAATTTCAAGGATACGACACGAATGCTCTTGTGAGTTTGGAGAAGAGAGAGAGAGAGAGAGAATGTCTATCTGACAGTTACAAAGAAATATATTTAGTCGAATTCTCATCTTAATTCTGTGAAAATTATCCCCCAACCCCACCGGCCCCCCACAACTTTTTTTTTCTAAGAAGGAAATAGGTTAGTTCCAAGACACCGCATGCCACATCCCCCAACCCCCTATACCAATCCTCTCGCGGGCACAAGTTACTAACCTTGAGAAGAAAAACTTATCTTGTACATCAAACCATATCTGAAGCTCGGAGAGAGAGAGAGCGAGGATCAATAAAAATTAGAAGAGAGAAAGAGACAGAAAGACTAGCAAAGAATAAGTGCAAGAGGAAGAGAGAGAGAGACGCGATCAAAAAATAAGCAGGAATAGAAAAGAAAGAGAGGGAAGCAAAGAGTAAGTACAAACAGAAGAGAGAGACACGAGGAAAGAATAAGTAAAAGGGAGAAGGACACGAACAAACGAAGATAAACATAGAGAAAGAGAAACCAAGAAAAAACAAGTAGAAATGAGAAAGAAGATTTGGGCAGAGAAACTGGTATGCATGCATGCAGCAGTCAGCCTTCCATGCCCTCCTCACCCATCCCAGGTGGTCTCTTGCAACCGCTCATTAGATTTCATCCATTCATTACCTTTCATCCAGGTTGCTGTGTGCTCTTCATGATCACCCCATCGCGAGCACCCATCCAAAGGAAGCGAACGACGTGGCTTTCCAGCTCTCGCGACCTGGAATGATATCGCGTAGAAATATAGGACCAGGAATTGGGGAAGAGTGCAACGCTGGGTGGCATACGAGTTTTTTTTCTGCTACTTGCCTTTAGCTAGGACTAGGTAATCTACGACCTTTGGCTTGCTCTGAGGTTGTTGGGGAACATGAGTTGGGTAGTGGCGTTTTACATGTATAATCATGGCTGAGGGTTTTTTTTTTTTTTTTTTTTTTTTTTTTTTTTCTACGCGCGCGCACCTCGGGCAAAAACCCACTTGGAGGCTAATATCTTGTGAATGCTTCTATTCTCTTGTGGGAAAAAAAAATTTTTACTACTAGTTCGGAACCGTTACTAAAGAAGAAAGACAATCTTCAGAATAAACAACATATCGAGGAGATAGTTTCAACCTTGATTAAGACTTCCAAATAAACATGGGCTATTTCGGACACCTCCTCCTGCGCGGAAAGGTCATCTTATTAAGTGGACTTACTAGTACTTCGTTAACATTCCTCCTCCGCTGACATCTGCTCCGTAATATATATATATATATATATATATATATATATATATATATATATACTATATATATATATATTATGTATATATATATATATAGATATATATATATATATATATATATATATATATATATATATATACAGATCTACACTTGTATACATACACACATATATAATTATATATTCACATATATATATAGTATAATAGAATATATATATATTATATATATATATATATATATATATATATACACACTTACATAATACACACGTTATATATATGTGTGTATACATATACAAATGCGTACATATATAATAATAATATTTCCTTGAAAATTAGGCGGTTCTACAGTAAATTAGACTTTTTTTTTTTGAACAGCTAGCATAAAGAATGAACTTGCCGTACATACATAACATTACCACAGGTGATTCACTTCGGAATACTTATACCCACCTAGTTGGCAACTCATTTCTTACACCCGTATTAACATTCATTTCTACGTCATGGCTGCCATATATACCCTCTGAACTTTACTCTTGCTAACTTTCTCTCACCACTTTCAGACTTCTAAACTCTCTCTCACCAGTCACGGCAGCTTTAGCTGACTAACACCAATTATTATCAGCCATACGATTCACTCTGCATTCTATTTATAACCACCTTTTCATGTCCCACAAACATAGCCTGGCCCCGTAAGGGAGTAGTGCTGTCAGTGGACCTCATGCGGCGCCCTGTAGGCGTTACTTAAGGTTCTTTGTAGAGTGCCTTCGGCCACAAGCTACAACCACTTTCGTTCATTTTACTGTACCTCCTTTCATATTCTCTTTCTTCCATCTTTCCACCCTCTCCTAACACTCCATTCATAGTACAGCACCTTTCAAACCTTTTAATGTCAATTTCCGTTTCAGCGCTGAATGACCTCATAGGTCCCAGTGCTTGGCCTTTCTCCTAAATTCAATATTCAATTCAAACATCAAGCATACAAGATTATTGTTTTCGCCTGGTTAAACATTGAAACTCAATACGCAATGAATGCCTCAATGGCGTGGTTGGTATGGTCTTGGGCTGCCACCTCGGCGGCCGCGAGTTCGATTCTCGGGCATTCTATTGAGGGGTGAGATTTGTGTATTTCTGGTGATCGAAGTTCACTCTCGACGTGGTTCGGAAGTCACGTCAAGCCGTTGGTCCCGTTGCTGAATAACCACTGGTTCCATGACGCAATGATTATTCGAGACAATCAATCTCCAAGTTTCCTGGCGCTTGAAATTTTCTATATCTTTAGTTTTATATCGTATTTAAGTTGCGTACATTCTCCGTTCCCTTAAACAGCCACACATTGCTTGTTGGAATTTGGACGCATCTCCCGAATAAAGAGACGTGTGAACTTAATTCATTGTTAAAAGCCGTCACTAGTAGAATGTCTATATCTTGAAGTTCCTTATACTGGAACTTGTGTTGCGGCTTTATAGGGTGATGCTTTCATATATACTATAGTAGATTCACATCAACCGCGCATCTGATGTCTAGGCCAATCTCTTACGACGCTCCTGATTGCCTGTTGATAAGCTAATAACAGGGCTGGAAACTCTCAGTCTCTCTCGAGAGTTCACATAGGCAAGATGTATGTTCCACCTCTCCTGAGGGATACATTTGAAAGACGTATCCCTCAGAAGAGGTGGAACATACATCCTGCATATGTGAACTCTCTCGAGAAACTGAGAGTTTCCAGCCCTATGATTGGCTTATCAACAGCCAATCAGGAGCGTCGTAAGGGACTGGCCCAGACATCAGATGCACGGTTGATGTGAATCTACTATAGTAATTATTTTTGTCCAACAGCTTTATTCCTTTATCCCTGACTGTTTTTTTTTTTTTTTTTTTTTTACTTAACAGGGGAAAGATATGAAGACTCAAACTTGAAATGCCAAATGTGAACTGCTAAGTGTTAGAAACTGGAGGGATGTATCACACTAACATTTTTTATTTCCTTTTTTTTTAGGAAATAGAAATCTACACACGCGCACATTACATCCATCACACGCAAAAAGAAAAAAAAGGAAAACATTTTGAAACTCAGTCATTTTCCTACACTCGGCTGGATTAGCTGGGTACGGATCAACTGGATCCGAAACGATTTGGGTACGTGTTTGTATTGGATCATGATTGATCCGCATCGCTTTTGACAGTATTTATTTCTGGTCATATTATATCTTCCCCCTTACTACAAAGAGGGAAAGAGAGAGAGAAAGGGATTTTAGCAAAATCACAATGATGATGATGAGGATAGTTTAAGCCAGCCTTATGCTGGCACGGGCTCTTGCTCTTCAGCAGCCCGAAATCAAAATCATGAACCATCATCTTGTCCGATTCTGCTATTTATATGTACCCTAAGACAAGGCCTTGGTGAGGGACTCCATCTTGTACGAAGCCTGCAATGTTGCGAGTGCGAGAGCCATTTTCAACCACGAAAAAATCCTAAACAGTTCCGTGACCTCCGACCGCTGATTGTTGACAGAATGATAGCTGACCTACTGAAGCTAGCAGGGATAAAAAATGACTACGACTCCTTAAAACCCTGTCCAGCTGGTTGAGAAAGGAAAGGAAATTCAAGAGAAACAGACTCACTCCTGGAGCCTTTCTCAGCGTTCGTGTGACGAGCGTTTCCGAAGATGTTTACTTCGTTAGATACGAAGGCGAGGATAACTGAGGATTGCCAAGGAGCAAGAAGTGAATTCGTCGTTTCAACAAGCGAGCGAGAAAAATAATGAAAACAATAACTAGGATGTACGAAATTGCAAAAGTGAAAAAAAAATGGCAGGAAAAATGAAGATTGCAAAAACACGGGGACTAATGCAGACAAGAAAACAAAAAGTAACAACAATTACCTGGAGAACAGGAAGAAATCGAAGGTAAAGGACAGAAAAACATTAACAAGTGAAATGCCAAACACACACAAGCAAAAATAAGAAGAAAATCAAGTAGATAAAATAACCGAAGGAAAAGCAAGCAAACGAGAGAGCGAGCAAGCAAGCAAGCAAGCAGAGAATCAACAAACCGGTGCTCGTAGTCCACATAGAAATATATGACGAAATATTCTTAGTGGTACCGTACTCACTGAAAGCAACTCAAGGTCGTCTTCCCTCACGGAAATACCGAGAAAACCTGAAATTTGGTTCTTGAAGAGAGAAGCCTTCGGGCGGAGGGTTTCGAGAGTGGACGGGGAGGGGGAGGAGGATGAGGAGGAGCAGGGGTTATTTCCTGGTTTGAGAATATCAATGGAGAATGAGAGACGGAGAGTGAGAGTGTTCATCTAATTGTTGCTCCTTTTTTTCACATACCGTTCTTCTAATGTAAGAGGGATACGTTTTAGGACTATGCTTTTTTTTTAACCTGTATGCTCTGGTTCACTGAATGTTTCTTTTTATTTTCGTATACTAATCTGAACCGAGAATATAAAAAATGATAAATGGATGGTATGAAGACAGAGTACAGCTCCAAAATGGAAACTATAGGCCAGACTCTTGACACAGAAAGGTTGATTTGGGTCAACTTGGAAAGAGAACGTTTCACTTCAGACGAAAATAGAGAATGACGACGAAATATTACCAGTAGGAAAAATGACTGAATTGTAAAACTGAATAGATAGAAAAGCAAGCATCACGTTAATGATTTATTAATCACATACACAGACTAAGTACTTGCAACCTCGATCCCTCAATATCCTTTGAAGGAACTCCTAAAAATAAAATTATCAAAAAGGCTTAAATAACAGGGAAAAGATAGCACTATAATTCTAAAATAACTACACGTTCAGAAGCTAATGTCAAGATCACAATAACACTCTTTAGTTAGCTTCACAAGAACATCCTAACAGGAACCCCTCAATAATACTCCAGCAACGACCTTGAGACTTTTTCCTTATGGAGTCGTGCTGCTGCATGCGAGTGTGTGCATTTTCCCAATAGGTGGAGTTGTCTCCATTACCTTTGATTTGTAAACACTCTTTTCACGGGAGCTTGATTAGTAAATACCTGTTCAGGCTGTCTTTCTTTTTAAGAGAGCTCGACTGGTAAATACCTGTTAAACCTGTCTTTTTTTTTCATGGAAACTTTTGTTAGTAAACTCATGCTCAAATTGTGCGTTTGCACTTGTGCATGATTGGTTCAAACTTGTCCAACTTGTCTTTACTTTCATGTGTTTTTGATTCGTGAACACCTGTTCACCTTGCCTGTTCTTTCAAGGGAGCTTGGTTATTTAACACCTGTTAAGATTTCCTTTTTTTCTCAAGGGAACTTAATTATTAAACACATTTTCAAATTGTTTTCCACCTCTTCAACTTGGCTGTCTTTTCAAGGGAGCTTGATTAGGAAGCACCTGTCCAATTTGTCTTTCTTTCCAAGGAAACTTGATTAGTCAACACCTGTCTAACTTGTTTGTCTTTTCAAGGGAGCTTGATTAGTAAACACTTGTTCAGATTTATTTTTCTTTTTTCCAAGGGAACTCAATTAGTAAATATACCTCCAGATTACACCTCTTTTTAAGGGAGTTTGATTAGTAAACACCTGTTCAAATTTCCTTTTTTTCCAAGAGAACCCGTTTCCGAATTGCCTTGCTTGTCATGGGAGCTTGAGTAATATATACACCAGTTCAAACTGTTTTTCTTTTAAAATGAGCCTGATTAGTGTCCACCGGTTCATCTTGTCTTACTTTTAAAAGGAACTTAATTGTACACACATGTCCGACTGGGAGCTATTAGTTGTAAGAATTGAGCAACACTATACTTTTCTGGTGATAGAAGTTCACTCTCGACGTGGTTCGGAAGTCACGTAAAGCCGTTGGTCCCGTTGCTGAATAACCACCGGTTCCATGCAACGTAAAAACACCATACAGACAAACAAACAACCCTATACTGAATTCCTAGCTGAAAGTTAATTGTTTCTGTTCGTAGGCTCACAACCAAGTCTCACGTTTTCTTTCAAACTTTGCAAGTGCTTGTGCATCACCTTGGAACAAGGACCTGCGCTGGCATGAAACCAAAACATAACCGCTTGCCACGTGAACTTGATCAACACCACATCTACTAAGCTCTCGGTAATCTGCTGTTGGGGGGAAATGTATTGTTACGGAGTCCTGTGGTAAACTTCAGGTGAATCAGTACCCTTTTTCTTTGTATAAAATATTGGTTTATGGGAAACCTATAGTCTTGTACATACATGAAAGAGTTGAAGGCTTCGCGAATCACATGAGAGAATTACACGTTTGTGTTTTGTGCCGTAATAATGTTTGTCAATTCCTTCGATTCGTTGGCGTTATACGACCTTTTTATAAAGCCAGGAAAGAGAAAAGAACAAAGTTATTACCCACCACAGTATGCGCTCAGATACCCAAAACCAATCCCATTCATAAGTATTAATGGCATCGTGGGTATTAAATTTGATTTGCAGTTTCAGTTAATTATTTCTGGGCATCCGGGAACGAATTTGTAGACAGAACATTTTTTTCGTTTCTCCTTTGCCATTTTCCATAAATTTTAGCAATTTTCCATATATTTCAACTATTTTCCATAATTTTCAGCAACTTTCCATCAATTCCAGCAATTTTCCATCCATTCCAGCAATTTTCCATAAATTTCTGCAATTTTCCATAAATTTCAGCAATTTTCCACCAATTTCAGAAATTTTCCATAAATTCCAGCAATTTTCCATAAATTTCAGCAATTCTCCATTAATTCCAGCAATTTCCATAAATTTCAGCAATTCTCCATATATTCCAGCAATTTTCCATCACTTTCAGCAATTCTTCATCAATTCCAGCAATTTTCCATCAATTTCAGCAACTCTCCATCAATTCCAGCAATTTCACATCAATTCCAGCAATTTTCCATAAATATCAGCAACTCTCCATCAATTCCAGCAATTTCACATCAATTCCAGCAATTTTCCATAAATATCAGCAATTTTCAATAAATTCCAGCTTCTTCCATCTTGACAACTCTTGAATTTCTATACTTCTGCCTGAGAATTCAAAAAAACAATTTTGTGACATTATTTACATTTTTCATGCAAATATTCTTTTACCCAGCTGAGACAAACAACTAAGTTTATCTATAGAAATCAGCATTACCCAATTGTGTGACCTCATCACTCAGCTCTAACTCGTTATTCTAGCCACATCAGGTCAAGCCTGCTTACTGTCTTTCCGCTGATCACTGTGTTTTTTTTTTTTTCTTGGTACTTTTTTCATGAGGCACTAAACCTTCGTGTCTAATGTGACCTGGTAAGTGACCTTTACGCCTCTGCTTTCCATGTCTAGATTAAAGGCAAGGGTCTGGAGTTTTTTTTTTCTGTATGATTAACAGGTTAACTCAGCATCTTATAGACAGCTTGTCTGCAGTCGCCTGGAAACTTCTGTCATCCTTTGAAAATATCTATTTTCTCTCTCTCTCTCTCTCTCTCTCTCTCTCTCTCTCTCTCTCTCTCCTCGGATGGACTATTAATAAGTCTTGGAGACATCCTAATCCTTGTAACGCCTTGTATCTCCCTCAAGAAGAAAAAGCAAAAAAGAAGCAGGAGATCATTAGCATAATCGTTGCCTGTCAGCATTCATAAAATTCTCCCTCGCTGGTACATGAATAATCTTGCCCTAACTGGAGAAGGAGATAGAGAGAACTGCAGTCGAAGCAAAACGGCTTTTGCTTAAGCATTCAATGCATGAACGACCTGATTTCAAGACTGAAATGACGCAAAGGGAGATATTATGCAAATTTCTGTAGTCGCTGCCGTCTTCTGTATTCGTTCAGTTACTTTTGTAATGGATAAAATATCCGCGAGGGGGGAAAATAAAAGCTATAGAACGAAGTGATAAAAATAAATGAGAAAATAGCCAATGGGATCATGCACCTCTCCAATTCTCCTCAGCTTTGCCTCAACAGTCGGGCGATTTAGAATGTTCTTCTGGACCCACTGCGATCTCCATGACCCCGGAGTGAAAGAAAAGTTGTATGCACTGGCTTGAAAAAAGGAAAAAAAAAATGGCAGAGCCGCTACATTGCGAATTTGGTTAATGTAGTTTTGCCTTGATCCTCTGCGTTTCTGACTTCACATCAGGAGGAGCTCTTAAAATGCTCTTTTTTGGCTTTATCTTAATTTTATATGAGGGAATCATTCATTTTAAAAGAGGAAGAATGGAGGCAGTGATATGAATATGTGAGAGAACTGGATAAATACAACAAGTGGATGGAGGCAATACGACAGGAATTATGAAGGAAATAGGTATAAACAGATTAAATAAACTTTATAGAAACTTCCAGCACAAAGATAATCCGGAGTGAGCGACCACAAGTCGCAATTACACCAAAACCCGTCAGTAGAAAAACCTCACCCTAGTCTTCTGGTCTTTTACGGGCTGCTCCTGGCGCAAGAGCCCGTGATGGCATAAGGCCAGCTAAATTTAAAACAACAATTCTGGTCTTTGATTGAGCGGTGTCGGTTTTAAGCAGGGCTTGGACGGGTTATGAATTACAAGCCATGACACTATTGCCACACCGCTGGATTCTCGATTTGTGATCTGTAGCAACACTGGGATCTGTCGGCCAGTACGTGGATGGGTGACGACCTCCAAGGGGCGCTGGACGTCGCTGGCATATAAACCACACTGACCAACGGGTGGGGATTGGTGATTTATTTATTCACTTATTTATTTATTATTTTGTGAGAAGGCGCCTCTTGATTGAACAGCGTAACGAAGACTCCTCTGTCAGTATTTTACCGCTGGCTTATATCTGTGTCACGTTTCCCTTCGGCGTTTTTCTTTTTATTTCTTTTTTAGCCCTCTTCTTTTCGTAGTTCCGTCTCTTTCTTTTTTCTTTCCTTTTTTTCTCGCGACCACTGGCGCCAGCGAAGCTGTTTTGTTATATCAAATTACAACTGAGCAACTGCCACTCTTGTCAAGGTTTGCATTTCCAAGTACGAATCGCAGTACTGTACGTAGTTACAAAGGGATCGTTTTTTTCCCAGCTGAGGAAAAAACATTGTGAGACATTTGAATGTCAATGTTTTTCACCTAATACAGTCGCGTTCTGTATCAAAATTCACTTCAGCAGAATGTGCTGTTGATGATTTTGTTGCGACCATGTTTTTCTTTATACGAAAAAAGGTTCTAGCAAAAAAAAACTTGATTTAAAAAAAAAAAACCTGATTTGAAAAAAAATAACCTGTGTCATAGTACACCTACTATAGCTTTCTACTGTATACGCAACTTCCACAGGGACTTCTTCAAACCTTGACCTAAGCTAAAAAATTTATGATCAAAATATATTTTTAGAACTAATTGTGTAAGAAAGAAAAAAAAAGTTTTATTGAGGCAAGCACAAAGAAGGACGATGGAGGCAGCAGCTGCTTACCTTGAATATTTTCATGCAGTGTCTTCAAGCAGCGGCCAAGCAGGCTGTATGCAACAAGAAGATTAACATCTTTACTAACGTAATGACAACCACAAAGAACTAGAGAGAAAAAGAAGCCCTTACGAAACAGAAAATAACAAAAAATGCTCTGAAAAGACACCAGGAAATGGATAAAAGCAAGAAGGTTGTCATTTACGGTATGTATATGAGAAAAAACTATGTAAAAGTCGTGGCTAGCACGAATATCGTGAATAAAATATCGTCTAAAGTAAGATCTCTCTCTCTCTCTCTCTCTCTCTCTCTCTCTCTCTCTCTCTCTCTCTCTGTTATTTTATTGCCGTCTAGAAATGTGATTTCCTGCTGTCTGATGCAACGAAAATGTGGAGAATATTCTTGGCTTACTGATGACAAGGCTTCGTCCAGAGTATGAGTGAGCATCAGAACAACTGTATAAACCACCATGTACAACACTTCAGCCACCTCCATCATTTTCTACAGGAACTAGGATCTCACCTAAAAGGCCTGACTGGATATATTTATTTTGAGCCGACTGGCAGAAAGGGCACCATTTTCTGTGCTCATATTTTCACTCTTTCCTCAGGCTATAAATAGCACGTACTTCAAACCTATTCCGGTTTTGAGACGAACTTTTTACGTACTCGTGAATGATAAGCGTATTTGAGGAAATCCGTGTGGAATACTTATGCTACGTCCGCATTTCTGTACTTCATAGAATCTCGTTATAATTGCCCTCAGTTCAATGTTATATATGATAACACAGAAGAAAATGAAATTATCGGTTAGGTTAAGTTACTTAGCTTTCGATAAATCATCTCGTGAACTTTTGGGACTTTTCTCAAGGACCCCAACAGTAGGATTTTCATGAAAAATATTGTCTTTGTTACTGTTGTTGTTAGATTATTATCCTAACCTTACGTCAACACGGGCTCTTGGTAATAAATATAAATGGGGTTTGTTTAATCAAAGCTTGTAGGCTACCGTGAAGTATATTACAGTGAAATTCATAATTCGGTATTTTGGCAATGTAAATGAATTCAAAATTAAATAGTGAAAATGAGAAGGTAATATCGGGGGAAAAGGAACAAGAAAATTACCAAATAATCATGAATTATATATTTAGGGAATTTACTTCATTAAACATGACTGAGAACTTTTACTTCCAAATATTCAAGTCACGAACTGACGGACCAAGAAACAGGTAGAGAGGAAACAGAGTCATGAAAAAAGAAGAGACATGTCAGTAATACTTGGGACCATGAAGAAGTACAACCAGTTACAGATACTATTGGACTGACGGAAGCACTGGCCAGAAAAAAAAAAAACTTCTCCAGTCTTTTCTTTCTATTAAACCACGAGCGTGATTTTATGTGTTTGTCTCTTAACTTCTTTTGGATAAACTGTGAACGATTAAGTGGCTTAAATGGTGGATCACATTATCTATGTATATTTAAGAGGGATTTTGTGTTAAATCAAGTTATTCTGAGACCTTTTTCAGATGCACAGAAGCATGTTGATGAATGTTATGTATTCAGTGAAATCACTGGTGCTACAGTAGATTCACATCACCCGTGCATCTGATGTCTAGGCCAGTCCCTTACGACGCTCCTGATTGGCTGTTGATAAGCTAATCACAGGGCTGGAAACTCTCAGTCTCTCGAGAGAGTTCACATAGGCAGGATGTACGTTCCACCTCTCGTGAGGGATACGTCTTTCAAAAGTATCCCTCAGGAAAGGTGGAACATACATTCTGCCTATGTGAACTCTCTCGAAGAATGATCCACCTCTCCTGATGGATGTGTCTTTCAAAAGTATCCCTCAAGAAGGGTGGAACATACATCCTGCCTATGTGAACTCTTTCGAGAGCCTGAGAGTTTCCAGCCCTGTGATTGGCTTATCAACAGCCTATCAGGAGCATCATAAGGGACTGGCCTAGACATCAGATGCACGGTTGATGTGAATGTACTATAGTAAACATGAAGTTGATTCAATCCATGTAGGTTTTGCAAGCAAGATTTTAAAAAGAACATGACACCAAATTTCAGGATTAGACTGAATCGTTTAGAAAGCCGACACCCCAACAATGTATGACATTGCAGAGAAACACTACCTTACGTAGAAGAGATTCTGGCAAAATTTCTCTCGAACATCCTCCTCATCTCAGCTCTCAATGATTCTGTTTTGTAAACCTGATCATTTTGTTTATCATTCCAGGACCCGCTGAGGTTTGAGGAATTAGGAGGGGGTCATGATCACTCCGAATGGTCACCCGCCACAGAGGTCACATTTCCACGTCACCTTCCCCTCCTACAAAGTATTTAAGAGACTTAGCCCAAGGTAAGAAGGTCCCAGACCTGCACTCCTGTTTCGGAGCGCCAGTAATCTCCCCTTCGTGTCTCGGTTGATTGATGCCTTAATGACGTGATTTATCTAGGGGGATTCGGTTCTGTTACAGCCTTCAGTGAATTCTCAGCATAGCATCACGCCTCATCTTTCCTCAGCTTCTTAATTTTCAGCATTCCTTAGTTTATTTCCCATCAGTATTACCATATTCAGATTGTTATATTCAGAGCTTTTACTTCCATATTGCTGTCATGTATGCCTATTATTATTATTATTATTATTATTATTATTATTATTATTATTATTATTATTATTATTATTATTATTATTATTATTATTATTATTATTATTATTATTATTATTATTAGAGGACGGAGATTAACCAGCCCAATGAGTCAGGCTTGACTTCCACAGGGATGGCCCGAAAAATTTCGGGAGAGAAAAAATAAATAAATAGATAAATAAATAAAAAAACCTACCTTCCTATTGTCGTCATGGTGATTCTTACCCTATTTTTAT
>NC_087205.1:95609168-95646668 GCF_015104395.2 Macrobrachium nipponense | reverse complement strand
ATAATAATAATAATAATAATAATAATAATAATAATAATAATAATAAGGACTAAGATGGACATCTTAGTAACATTAAAAAAAAAAAAAACTAATAACTGGTCTGGAAAAAACATGTTCCCACCGTTGAAGAGTCGAGTTGCTATGACGACATGTTACAGAATGAAACCATTATCACGCAACAAAGACGCCTCAGAGCTTTACATTTCAACTCTCCCGCCTTTCCTAAACAACACTTTCCTGCCTGAACTTATTTCGACGCGAACGCACGCGCGCACAAACGCCGCCCCTTTTACGGAATAGTAAGCAATGGTAAAAGGCCGCGCGTTTCATGGCCCCATATTTGGCGGTGGCTGGACTCGAGACGGTGATGTGATAACATTTTTCCAGCCCAACTGACATTCAGGTAACTGGAACGGCGGACGGACGGAGGCTTTCTATACAGACACTAGCCGGTCATCGAGTGTGTCCTCTTGACAGTGTTTTTGGGGACAGAGTGCTTTTGCAAATAAATGCATTTTTTTCCTTAACTTTTAAGGACGATGGTATATAAAATGGAAAGAATGTTTAGGCACTTGTTCCCGTATAAAAGGTGTAGATTTTACAACATTCACGGCAGAAGTAAAAATTATTTCCTACTGTATATAATTTTGCGTGTGAATTTTTTTTTTAGAGCTGAGTAAAATCAATATCATGACCTGAAATTGAATGTTGGTTAATTACTGTAAGAGCTTAATTTATAGTATTTAGTACATATTTCTCTCTCTCTCTCTCTCTCTCTCTCTCTCTCCTCTCTCTCTCTCTCTGTTTCTGTATACACACACGTATATATATATATATATATATATATATATATATATATATATATATAGAGAGAGAGAGAGAGAGAGAGAGAGAGAGAGAGAGAGAGAGAGAGAGAGAGAGATGTGCAGAAGTGCCACAGGCCAAAGAGTAAAGAATAAACACACGGGGTTTTGGACTAAATTCTTGGATGCAAAATGCTGCTGAAGCTTTTTCACTCCACATCGTTATCATAATTATCATCTTTGGTTGATGGCAAGATTTTTACTCTTATGATACTTGCACAAATCCAAGGACACTTTCGCTGAATCAGCAGCTTGTGCCTGGTTACTAGCCTCAGACGTATTATAATAGAAATTCGATTCTGTCGCCACGGTAGAATTTGAGATACACCACCGATTCCAGTAGTCAGTAATCTTTACTGGATCTACACCGGACCAAAAAAATTAATTCGCCAGGTAATAACATATCATTTTGTAATTATGCTATTAAATTCAGTCAGTTCGAGTCTCCGTGCCAATGTGCAATTAGTCACTCCCCATTTTTTTTTTTCGTTTTTTTCTCTTTTTTTCTGAACGCTCGTGAATTTTTCTTTTGCAAATTATATATCTTGGTCTTGAAATAACCTTACTTAGTTTATTTTGCGAATATTCATTTAAATGTTTTTTTTCTTTTAGATTTTCTTTCTTTTGTATCGCACTTACATTTTCGCTTTCTTATATATGTGTGTGTGTGCATATACATATATATTTATACATATATATTCATACCGTGCGCCTTTTTTGCATTAGGAGGGATATGCCATAATGTCGCTTTTTTTTTTTTTTTTTTTTGTACCCCAGCTGACATATAATTGGTAGACTGGTGTCAAAAGGTCTGTAACGAACCAGAAGCCTTGCAAAACGAGCTTAACCCTCCTGTATTTCAATGGTTAGCCATTTTCCAAATTGTTATCAAATGAAAAACAGCTATTTTGCAATAAACAACCAAATCGGACAACAACAGTTGTTTTGCTTATATTAGAATAAGCAGATGTTACCGCTACATCAGATATGTCATACAAGGCCTACGTTGTAGAAGGGTTCATCAGCAGAATGTTGAATCGCCCTACACAAGCTGCACCATTCACCACTATCAAGTAACCTCTTGATTGAGGTCCTACCGTTTCAGTAGTTCTGCTAATTCTTCTTCTTCTCCTTCCTCTCATCTCCTCGAATTACACCCTTATCACTAGCCTCTTGTCTCCAATGCATTCCGCATGATTATATATTGACCACATATGTTGACAGCTCCAACATGTTGAGATTCTATCACTGCATCGGGTCATAATTGGCGCTCATTTTTTTTATGTCATATCCACTCTGCCGCTCCTTTCAATATTCAGTTAGACCCTGCATCCCTAAAACCATCATAATTGTCCCGAAAGAGGATTAACGAAAATCCACAAATTGGCATGGTATAATGATTGCAGTTTAGTTGAAAGGCAAAATATGCAAATCGGTAAAACCAATTTTATTGTTTAGAAGCTGAAAGGTCATCTCATCAGGTACTTGGTGATTGTTTTTTTTCCCCCCTTTTTTTTTTTTTTTTTTGTGGGGGGGGATTGGGGGGGGGATAACGTTGGAGCACATGAAACGTCCTGCATGTTTTTTTTTTTTTCTTTTTTTTTTTTTTTTTTTTTTTGTCTCAGAAATAACTCCAAATAAAAAAATGTTCCTTGTTCCTTACGCTCGCATCTTCTACCAACCCCAACGAACGAGGCTAATCATTCCGTATGCTCATAAATGGAAAGAACACTTCTTTACGAACTCCGTCGAAATGAGACACCTTCGTGGTGTAAATATTCAAGGAAAACCGCGCGTGTAATGCTCTTGTGAAGCCTACAGACTCATCGCCATCTTGAATTCAAGATGGCGATGACAGACTCCAGTTTGTGCGTGATTCTCTCTCTCTCTCTCTCTCTCTCTCTCTCTCTCTCTCTCTCTCTCTAGAGGCAAAAGACGACCAGATCGCGCATTCTGCAAGCGTGACTCCACTGATGCTTTGAACTTTGCAAACAGTGATTAAGACTCGCCAAGATATTTGAGAGGAATAAATACGCCGGCGATAGATTAGCTTATGTTATGTGGATGAAATCATACCTTTACGTTGCCAAAGAAATGGGGGAGGTGGGTTGTTACTGGGTGTCTGGAGCGTTTAATTTTCGGTGTAGTGGCTGAGCGAGTACTTTTGTCTACGGTGCTGGATATCACGATTCTTAAAAAAGAAAAAAAAAAATTCAAGAGACAAGATTGTAACGACGTTAGCATCATCTGTTTCAGATAATTGGCTTCACCGACTCTTTATTTTAAACAGTTTTATGTAAGATATTTATTTTCTCTTGTATATGATATATCGATATACCAACCTTCTCCCGCTTAATTCGTAAATCTGTAAATGTCCTTCCAGAGAAAGCTGGCAAACAAATGATCAAGTCGCATCTGGATTTGGTATTTCAGATATTTATTTTTACAGTTTTATCACCAAGTCTTTTCATTGAGACGTCTGTAGTGCAACATGTTATAAACACACGTCGGCGGCTTATCCGCATAGATATCAGAAACAGGTTGAAGACAAGTCAACGACCATTAGTGGAGAGAGCGAACTTGTATAGTCTACGGAACTAGTTAGGACTAAATGTCATTGAATTGTATTCAACCTATTTGGAATAAGTACTACATTCGACTTTATGGAAACACATTTTTATCTTTTTCTCCCCTTTTTTCACATACCTATTTAATAGCTACTGCTCTCCCAAGTATTTCTCTTTTTCCCAAAAGTACATTTGGCTTTATGGAAACTCATTTTTATCTTTTTCTTCCTTTTTTTAACATACCTATTTAATTGCTACTGCCCTCTCGGCATTTCTCTTTCACAAAAGTATATTCGACTTTGTGAAAACACATTTCTATCTTTTTCTCCTTTTTTTGACGATTTCATGCCCATTTGGCTTGTTCTGCTCAAATTTGATTTCATTCCGATCAATAATGACATGACATTATGTGCTGCCGTTTTTGTCAGCCGTCAATAAAAGAAGGCGGAGGGGTCCTTACGCAAGACACTGGCTGTCTTCCATGTCGTTTTTCCTCTCTCATGGACGTTGGGTACGAACGCACGCGTGCATTTCTCTCGTTGACACCGATCGGTGTAGCAACGCTAATGCACACCTCATGCCTTCAGCGTCCCACGAATCAAAAAGGGGAGCGAAGTGCTTGCGCTGAATGCAAATGAGAGGGAGCGGTAACCGCCTTTAGAAGTCTCTGCGGCGTTGACTTGGCTAAAAGTTGCTGCGACAGAGAGAGGTCGGATTAGGTCATTCGAACATCCTCGAAGGAAAGGAGATGAAGTAGGAGAAAGTGCTCGAAGTTTGTTGAAGTACATTTAGCTGGCCTTATGCCAACAGGGATTCTTGCCCTAGGGGTAGAACGTTAAGACAGGTCAGTGGGGCAACACGTGTACTGGCCGGCAGCAGACAAGCAGTACTAAAACCAGCTGATGAATTTTTTTTTTATAAGTATAGTTGATGTTGTGTAACTATTCTCCAGGTCTTGGTGGAGACAGTAGCTGCTGTCTCGTTTCTTTCTGGAGTCACCTCTTGTATGTATGTTTGTTTACATGTATGTATATATGTATAGTGTTATGTTATATGAATATTTACTTATAAGAACAAACTTTCATATTTTGGAATCTGTCTAATAGAGGTCGGTCTTGTACCAGTGGCTTTACTTGCAATGTCTATCGTCCTTGTTTAGTTTTCGTTTTCAGTTTACTTCGGAGGCAACTAAGACGGGAATCGGTGTGTCTCTTGCTTTTATTTGTGTAACAAGTGCCAATGGATTTATTAGGGCAACAAGCGCTCATGGATTTACCAACTGAAAATGGCAGCTACTAGGTAAGAATCATAATTTTTCCACGTCAGTGTATTTCAACCATATTTTATTATTATCGTCAGTTATAGGTAGTTATGGTTAATGTTATTTGGGATTGACTTTAAATTATTGTAAAAATATTTCTAAACTGAATCTGTGCTGCTATGGTTACGATAAATTGTGGGGAAATCGTGTACTTGTCCATACTGGGTTGAATACCATCGGTGTTTTTGTAAACCTGTTTCGTCTTATATTCTACTGTCATTTAATTCTCATAGCAATGAAATCTACTTAGGCTAGGAATTTTAATCATAATGTCTTTTTTGTGCTTTAAACTAAACCAACCGTGTTTTGCACATTAGGACAGGGTACTAACAAAGTCATTCCTTAAGAGATATTATTCTTGAAAGTCTAATAACTTTTATGATCGTGAATAGTAATACAAGTCGTAACTATACACACGCACACACACACACATAAAACACACAAACAGACACACTTTTGTATATATATGTGTGTGTGTGTGTGTTCGATTTTAAATCACGAAGAAATAAGAAAAAGACGTGATGATTATATGAACAAAGTTTCAGCCACGCAAAAGGAGAATTGAAACGTTGGAGATGCTAAGTACTTTCCATCTTATTAGCAAGACATGCTGTGACCATGTCTTGGTAAAAAGCCCGAAAGTACTTAGCATCTCCAGTATTTCAATTGTCCTTTTCGTGGTTGTAATTCTGTTCATATATATATATATATATTGTGCCATTGCAAATATTAGGTCAAGCGTTACCAAACGGGCGAATTCATCGTCCGATCAGTAAGTCCAAAATCTACCTAATAAAAGTTAACACAAAAGACCAATGAACTCTGCCTCCAGACATGTGACTTAACCGGTTTGGGTCAAGTAACTTGAAAATCTTTTGAACCAAAGCTCTTTATATCACCTCAGCCAGCCATTGAGCTTCGATTTGATGTTCATGTTGTTTGCTGCGAGAGCAGAGGAATCAATTCAAGGTATCTTTATTCTTAGATAGTCCGTTTTTCATGACATAACATAAAGCCCTAGAGGTGTATGTTTTATATGGGGGGTTACGGGCCTGGATGGGGGCAAGGGGTGGGGGGGCGGGTTTTCTCATCGACCACTGACTTGTTTTAGGCAGAGTGCTGACTGTTTAACCAGTAATTGAAAAAAAAAATAATAGGAATAATAATAATGATGATGATGACAATAATAATAATAATGTGCCTTAACATCAGTAACATGATTTTTCACTAGATGTATTTTCCTTTAACTAATTGATTATTCATTCTTAGGTTTTATCGTTAATTATTTTAACAATAGGTATGTTAACGTGCTTAATATTGTAAGTTATGGTCTATATTAATTGTTACTGATATTTTCGTCCTCTGCAACGTTCAATAGTCATTTAGCACTAAATAATAATAATAATAATAATAATAATAATAATAATAATAATAATAATAATAATAATAATAATAATAATAATAATAATAACAAATCAAGATCGGAATCTTACGCCTACTCTGACACTTAATGAATGTGTTTGTAATTTGGCATTTTATCTAAATAAATTTCTGTGATTTTTACACAAGTATATAGACAGTACCTGGTCCAGTCAGCCTAAAATAAGACGGAAAACGTTAAGAATTGGTATAGCTAATTGGCGCTAACTCGGGTGTTATTAGTGTAAGTCGAGTAGTACAATTTTCCTTGTCATTCATTTTTTTAACCCATTTATTTCAGGTTCTTTGCCAAACGTTTAAAACGTCATTTTGTGCCCTTGTTAACGGTCACCGCAAAACATCTGGAACATCATGCAGTTACCTTATTAAGGTCCTTGCAAAATACGTGAAACTGCATTCAACTCTCTTATTACTTTGTGTAAAAGAAGTCCAAGACACCATCAAGTAAACAGAACCATTTCAGTTTTCTGTTAACAACAGCAAAGGAAAAAATCTTGCAAGGAAAGGCTGATGATTATCCATCCCCGATCAAACAAGGGCTCTAACGAAAGGTATCTGCCGTGTCACCTCCGATGCATTTTTAACGACAAGACAGGGAAACACTGAACTCGTTACCCGATTCGTTAATCTCTCGGAGAGAGATGCTGATTTTTGCCCAGCTCCCTAAAGGTCAGTCATTCGATAGCAACTTAAACTGGTTCTCTGGACTAATAACGGAATTAAAGTATGTCAGGGCAACTGGCTAGAATTTCTGGTGGCCTCCCTCTCAAAAAAAAAAAAAAAAAAAAAAAAAACGGTGATTTTACACCAGAGCAAAAATCTTTAAAAATCTTTCTCATTCGTTAAGAAAAACGCTAACTGTAAATAACTTTTTTTCTCCTTTTTTTTTTTTACTGATGCGAGTTTTACATAGATAAGAGTACTACAGGTTTCCGATGTTCATATGGAAAGGTTTTAGGGTTATACGATTTGCCATAAGTGGTAGACTGACGAATTTTTGTTTTAAACTATTGTCAAGCCTAGACTGTGTCAAAAAACGAGCAATACATTGAGTGGGTGCATTGAAATTTAATATTTTATATATATAATCTATATTCACAACTTTTACTTCGGATAGCAAAACGTTATATGAAATTTAAAATTAATATGTTGGTTCGAGAGTGCATCACAGATACTACAGAATGAAAGGTGCAAGGTCTGCCTCTCTTCTCAGTCATTCTCAAGCACTGCATGCAACAGAATGGGAACATTGTAAAAAAATGCCATAGTAGATTCACATCAATCATGCATTTGATGTCTCGGCCAGTCCCTTACGACGCTCCTGATTGGCCGTTGATAAGCCAATCACAGGGTTGGAAACTCGAGAGAGAGAGCATAGGCAGGATATATGTTCCACCCCTCCTGAGGGATACTTTTGAAAGACGTACTCATTAGGAGAGGTCGAACATAGATCCTGCCCAAGGGAACTCTCGAGAGAGACTGAGTTTCCAGCCCTGTGATTGGCTTATCAACAGCCAATCAGGAGCGTCATTAAGGACTGGCATAGACATTAAATGCACGGTTGATGAGAATCTACTGTAGTTTTTAAATGATAAAAAAATGAATTAGAATCTTAAAATTGTATATTTGGATCACCTGAAGATTAGCGACCCCTAATACCTCTCCTGAAGAAAATCGACCCCAATATTTTCCTCCTGAAGAAAAGCGACCCCAATATTTTTCACCTGAAGATAAACGACCCCTGAAGAAAAAAATATAGATATATATTCATTAAAAACTACTTTATTAAACATTTGTTAAAAACAAATTTAGACAATCAATGGTTAATTAAAAGCGTATTGTCTTGCAATTTCAGTACAAAAATAATCAAACCCACTGTAGCCCCTGTGGCTAGCCGCGCAGCACAACATTACCTCTTGCCAGAACATACCGAGCTTGCCAAGAATCTTTAAATATGCGGATAAGGCACGAAGCGCCGTAACGCCATGGCTTTACTGTAACCCTTGTTAGCACTTTTATTGGGTAGTCTCACTTATGTCGTTACACTAATAATCATCAACTTATATACTGGCTTTTTACCTTGTTAATTCCTCACCTTAAGAAAAGCGATCCCAATATTTTCCACCTGAAGAAAAGCGACCCCAGCATGTGTTTGGGTCGCTTTTCTTCAGGTGATCCGTATATTTTTATGACAACATCAGTCCGCTGTCTAGAAGTAACTCAAGGTCCAGAAGATTAACATTACTTCCGTCTGTCACTTAAAAAATGCAAATTCGACTATTTTTCTAGATACAATTTTATTACAACTTGCTATTCTACTCAGGGAGGCCAGCCAATTTATATTTTTTCTCCCGGGAGTAAAAGAATTGACGTTCTTTGGGTCACTTCTGAATATTCATATAGTTTTTGTTTCCACATGCTTGCTCGTTTGTCCAGAATATGAGCCCGTAATTGGTATTTTGTAAATTAGGCTGCTAAAAATTTTATGCCTAAAATACTTTGTTTCAAGGCCGAATAAGTCATGGGAACAAGGAGTGCTGTTAGGTATCATTTTATGCTGTTGTAAGTTTCGCTTACTCGGGGAGTAAGCCTACAAACTACTTTGTTTATGTTGTTGCTGTTGTTGTTAGGGGAGTGTAGGAAAGGTCTATGGAAAAGTATAAAAAGGCCTGAAAAAGGTGTTTCTCATTGAGTTAAAGATACCGTAATTTTAGTACAGGATATCTACGATCTAGTTATTAGAATGAAAATGTAAAAAATAAATAATGTGCTTGTTAAACAGAACATAAAAACTCTTTCCAATAAAATATAGCGTATCTACTGTAATTTTCTTTGATAAAACGAGACTTTATTTGGCCATAGATTTTAGCACGTTTTCATTTACGTCAAGTTAAGTTTCTGATGTTTACAACTTAAGCGTGAGGGGAAAATCTGGCACGCATCCCGAGCAAGCTGGAGGTCGAATCGCGCCTTGTTACTTCAAAAAGCCGAAACGTTTTTATCAGAACAGGTGAATATCAGTCAAAGTTGTAGTTGTAGTTTCCTTGCGCTCTCTGATTCGTCATCCAAAAATTTAAAACTGACAAAACGTAAACCTTACAAGACCATTAAAGAATAAATAGAATAATTAAGGGAATTTGAGGCGCTGTTGCAAAAAGTCTCACGTTCAAAGACAATGTCTAAAAGGAGCGAGAAACCACTATTTAACATTTTCAGAGTGATATTCAAAGAATGGAATAATCAATTTATTTATTCAGGTCATTTGACATCTAAATCTTGTGGTATATAATAGCCAAAAGGTCATTTACATATCTGGAGTGTCTGTCATTTGTCATATGCGTTGCAATAAACTCTTCGTGTAAAAGTAAAATATGCATTACATTATATATATATATTAATATTATTAATATAATATTATTATATAATATATATAATATTATATATACATAATTTACATATACATATTATATAATATAACATTACATATACATAATATATATTATATTAATAAATTACATATATCATAGATTATCACTAATATGAAAAGATACTTTTACCCTTTTAAATATGAAATTCACTTTATCTTCAGAAAAACTTATACACAAAGAGAATTATAGTACATGATAAATGCACCTTTCCAGACCAGGATTCGAACATGTATGGTTTTAGGTTCATCCACTGAGAGCCTGTTTACATTTTTCTGTCAAGTTCATTTTTATAGTGTTTCTCAACAGTGACCATTATTTTCCTAATAATCAATGGAGACTGAGAAACCACACTAACTTCTACAGGTCCAGAGATATCTACCGGACCCCAGCTTGCAATAAATAGGCAGGTATTCTAGCTCTCGTGGGGTAATAAGCCATTTTAATTACTCTACTTACCCTTTGACATTCAAGTTGTGACGCTCGCTCACAGATGGCGCTAGCGTGCGCTTTTGAAGCATGCAGTGCAGAGCGATGCGCAAAAACCCAAATAAGGTCAAAATTAACATAAGAATTTGTACTTAACCTTTAAATTTGCTTTGTGGTAACTTATAGATACTACAATAATCGTAGCAAAGGGTAAATGATGCAAATGATTATGAGCCTTTTATCAATCTTGGCTATAAGATTATTTACACAACTTAGTCAAGGGTAGCTATCACAGTTTAGAAGTTATTTGAACGTTTGTTTGCTGGGATAGATACACAACGCTTTTTTGTTTTTGTTTTTAATTCCTCCGGTGACTTAATGCTGATTTTTACGTAAAACTCGAAGATCTAACGAGAGACGAACATATTTAGTTGGTTACACGGATAAACAGTTTTTTGACAAGGACTACATTGACAGCAGAGTAAATACTATAAATATAAATGTGAGACCTATGGCTGATAGTAAACAGCTCAACTTTAACTAAAAGTCTTGTGGTTATAACAGTTGTTGAAACAGTTTTGATCGTAGAGTTGTCATTTTGAACTCGAGGCACATGACAGTAAATGTATGACTTATTAAAAGAAATAGTTTCATAGCAGATTCATCAGTTTCAGATTAGTTGTCCATAGAGATATTATTATTACACAGAAGCAAAAAAATAGCTTTGACAATAATAAGTAAAACCTATAGTCAATTTAGTAAATATCAGTTAGAAAGTATATGCTTTCCCTGTACTAAATGCTATGACCATCATATTTGAAGACATAAATGCTGTGATAATGTCATGAAAATAAGATGATCATCATGATAGACAGCGTAGCTGTCACAATGAATACTGATGACCGTGATAAAGAATTATATGATGATGATAGTGGGCATTACCTATGATAGTAAGTGGTAGGTCGCGATACCAGCTACTAAAACTAAGATAGTAATATCAGCAAGATGACGGTAAATGCCATAACTGTGAGAGTTATTTGTTAGAACGATAAGAGTAAATAACATAGTGACTATATAAATAATATATATAATATATATATATATATATATATATAATATATAATATATTATGTATGTATATATATATATATATTATTTATAATATACATATATATATATAAAAAAAACATATATATATATATAGATATATATATATACATACATAATATATATATATCTATATACATATATATATATATATATATATACTACATATATATCTGCTATATCTTATATATATAGTCACTATTTATTTACTCCTTATCGTTCTAACAAATAACTCTCACAGTTATGGCATTTACCGTCATCTTGCTGATATTACTATCCTTTAGTTTTAGTAGCTGGTCGGCGACCTACTTACTATATATATATTATATATATATATATTATATTATATATATAGATATATATACATACATATATATATATATTATATATATATATATATATATATATATTCTATATATTATATATATATACATACATACATATATCGAGCTACAATGTCCTTTAATATCTAATTCGCTCTACCTCGGTTAATTATATATTTTCATATATGCTTAACCGAAGGGGAATTTTTTCTCGATAATAGACTTGCCTGGACCAGGGCGCGAACCCATGATCCTTACAAATCCAGGTAACGTCAGTGAAGCTTTATCCTACTCGCGGTGGTGTAGTAGGATAAAGCTTCACTGACGTTCCTGGATTTGTAAGGATCATGGGTTCGCGCCCTGGTCCAGGCAAGTCTATTATCGAGAAAAAATTCCCCTTCGGTTAAGCATATATGAAAATATATTAATTCCGAGGTAGAGCGAATTAGATATTAAAGGGCATTGTAGCTCGATATATTTATATGAATCACGGAAATGTTGTATGATACTTATACATACATACATATATATATATATATATAATATATATATATATATATATATATATATATATATATATGTGTGTGTGTGTGTGTGTGTGTGTGTGTGTGTGTGTGTGTGTATGAATAATAAAATGACCCCATACAAACACCAATAGAGCTACTTTGATCAGACTGATTTATGTTTTGACAGAAAATATTTCAGTGTGTGCGCGCTTGTGCGCATGCGTGCCTGCCTGCCTGCCTGCCTGCCTGCACGTGCATATGCATAAAGTTCCAGCATCTCGGAGACTAAAGGTGTCACGTGTCTTCGAGGTTATTTTTGTGGGTTATTTTTGTCCTTAGTGACAATGTTCTTCTGGGGGTCTTATAAAAATGCAAATTCAACAGTCAATTATGTGCGGTTCCCCGGAGGCTTCGCTGCCTAAAAGGTTATCCAGGATAATAAAATGTTTATAACCAACCCAACCTAGAATAAAGTTGCTTATCTGCTATTGAAACTTTTTATTCGGCTTTTTTTATGAATAAGCTCTAAGGAATGATCCGCGTTAATTGCATGAGCTATTTTCTTTTTCTATAATGTTAGCTCTTCAGCGCTCAGTTTTTCGTCTCGGAACTATCGAGTCTCATGTCGGCAAAAAGGTTGAGTTGTTGATGTGATAAATAAGGTCCACTGACATATAAAGTGTAACTTGAGTATGAGTTTTTCAAGCATTTTTAATGGCGCTTTGAGTGGCCTTATGCCTATCATGCCACGTGTCCCATAGGGTTGCGTTCTGAGACCTTGAATTTTTGCTCATAGTAATCAGATAGCAGAGACTAGCGTTGATGTTTTTATTGTAATTACTCCCTTCTCCCACGTGCTAAGGGAAGCTGTGGTCAGCCTTAACTGGTCTCTGGAATGAGGAATGTTTATCGGATTTCGTATCAAGATCCAACACCCATGATCCACTGTGTACAGCATGTTGAGGCTGCAGGATGTTGATCTTTTTTTTTTTTTTTTTTTTTGTACAAACATTAAATTATGGAATCGAATACCACCATAAAACCAGGCATTGCTGGTAATGGCTTTCTGTGAGGGTATATGCAGTCAGTACCCCAAATACTGCAGTATTACAGAACCCTCAGCATTTAGTTTTAGTGTATGGCAAACGTGACCTCCTGACAAGTTGGTTTCGAAATATCACGAGGAGGTTAAGCCTTCCTTAGAGAACATCCAGAAACCTAGCCTAGGATTTCAAATTTGTATGATACTGCTGAACCCAAATGGGAGAATACTAAAAACTATAAAAATATATTTTTTTAAATCGTAAGTGGGTACATGGCATCAGCGCAATCATCTCTGTCAAAAGAAGTTTTTCAAGCAATATTCAGCTTTCTGGCATCAAGAGATAATAATAATCTTTAAATAACACAAAAAAGCAAAGCTTGACGCCTAAGTTCTCACCAAGAATGTCTGTTTGCTTAGCAGTACCAACGCTCAGGGAATTATGGAACAGAAGCAGTGATCTCAGTCTTGCTAGAGGTCATCTTCGATACCACTTTCAACTGCGCTTGCTAGGCAGCTTCAGATTTCTGACAAGCTAGCAGTTATACTCCATTTCACGATGAGAAAAATGAATGATTACGACAGGAGTTGCATCGCTTGCATGCTGTACTATCATGTGTTCATGACCAGCACCTATATTAATGGTAAAAACTGGACGCAGCAAAGGTCCTAAAACATTACCCTGAAGAAGGCCAAACCTCTCAAGTCCAGACTTTACTACATGCACATTTAGCACTATTTCTATACTACTAGTCGCAGGAAAAAAAACTGGCAGTCAGGTTAATAACTTACAACCTAACATTTAAGTTTAAAAATATATGTATATTTGCCGTATGGTTAACCAAGTTCAAGGCAACATTGAAAATAGTCAGAACTGGTCCGGATTCATGGTCAAGGCAGTTGAAGAAGGAGATAAGTAGAATGTGAGGCGGCTACAGGACCATATCCGTTCTTATGTGGGTACCTGTTGTAAGAGAACTCAATTTCTGGATTCCAGGTGATTCCATGACTGAAGGGCCGGTTTTCCAGCAACTTCAGAAATTGCTGGGATTTCATTGACTTGTCATATTGCTGTTTCTTGGATTAATATAATTCTTTTCTGAAGGAGAGGCGGTTTTTGCCGTTACTTCGTAGTGCAACATACCATCATCTGAATTTTAATCTTTATTTGGCAGCAGCGAACGACGAAACTTCATCTCAGTTTATGGCACGACCTCAGCAGCAATGGTCAACTCAAGGGCTTCCTTTTAAAGCGCGTTCAAGTTCACTTTTGAAGAATGATTTAGAGCAGCTTCTTCAGGATTAAAACTCGAGAGACGTCAGTAAAACGCAAATACTTCAAAACTCACACCTACAACCCCCCCCCCCCCCCCCCCCCCCCCACACCCCCCCCCCCCCCCCCCCCGTAGTCTGATGTTTCTGAAACACTGATTTCAAAATTCCTGCTTTTATCTTTACCGCTCTAAAGTTCTTATTTTGGCTTGATTTAAAAAGACAGATATCCTTTAAGTGACAGAGGCCAAAATATCTCTCATATCACAAAAATAAATTCCAGCAGACGTGAATTTCTTACTGTTCGGGTTCCACTTCTTCCCTTCCATATGAGATACATTAAAGAGAACGGCAGACCTTGACGGAAATAAATATATGATACAACAGACTGGGCTGATTTTAATACGACCTACCATAGTAAATGATATAAAGAAAGGTGAGACAATCCAAAACTAAAAGATGGGATTGTATGCCAAAATGCTAATGTTTGCGTCTGCTTGAAATGATATTCAAGAAATTAGATTTTGTAATCGACCTCGAAGGATTTCGTAACCACATCCCTGACCACTCTCAACATTTACAGTCACACGGGTCCTAAAAACAAACATGTTTTGTAGTGAGCTCTTGCACAATCGCACTCTATGCTGTGAAAAAAAAAATTCTAAAAATAGATCACAATTCCTTTTGAATGCACTTTTACTAGTATAATTGTCGTTCTCAAAGTTCGTCTGGTAATTTTCATGATGTAAATAAAACAGAAAATGTCCAAAGCGATGAAATGAAAAAAAGAAACTCGCTCAAAACTTCGACCATTATTTTTTTTCTGAATTCTCTCCAAACCAATTGTGATTTGTAGAAATCGGTTTCCCTTTCTGTGAACTATTTCTGTTGGCGGTGGGCAGACGTGATTTCGTAACATCTCGAAAGAACGAAGATAATTATATTGCCTCATGGAGTAATACGGCCCAGCAACGATTTCTCTCCCAATTAATATTTGCTTAGCTTTCCATAGGCATCGGCATCACGAACGCATGACTGTTCTTTTTCTTGGGGATTAACAAAGGCAGGCACCGTCATAAAAGCCTTGGGATTCCTGCCATTGTTTAGGTTTTTAGCCGCGATTTCAAAGTCATGATATCGAAGAAAATGGTTCAGATGTGCCGTCAGAGCACCTCATTCGGTGCAACGTAGGCATTATTTAAAGTTCTTTGCAGCGTCCCTTCGGCCCCCTAGCTGCAACTTCTTTCATTCCTTTTACCGTACCTCCGTTCATATCATCTTTCTTCGATCTTACTGTCCACTCTCTCCTAACAATTATTTCATAATGCAACTGCTTTGAGGTTTTCCTCCTGTAACACCTTTCAAACCTTTCCACTGTCAATTTCCGTTTCAGCGTTGAATGGCCTTGGTTGCCCCAGTGCTTGGCATAATGCCAACAATCTATATATAAAAATAAAATATACATATGTACGTATTTCTATCGCTTTGAGAGTTTAAAAGAACTGCTGACTTAGGAAAATGGAGATATATAATATATATATATATATATATATATATATATATATATATATATATATATATATATATATATATGATTGAGAGAGAGAGAGAGAGAGAGAGAGAGAGAGAGGTGTATTATACAAATATAGATATGTGTCTGTGCTTGTATGTCCTGATTTGTCATATACCAGATATATCTGCTCTTGTATACATTTTTACTCCTCTCTCTCTCTCTCTCTCTCTCTCTCTCTCTCTCTCTCTCTCTCCGTCTCTCTCTCTCTCTCTCCTCTCTTCTCTCCTCTCTCTCTCTGCGTGTAAGTGGCTGTGTGCTCTTGCAATTTTAGTGGTTATTTGCATAGCTATTTCCTTCGATATACCTGGCTTCTAATGACACAACCACTGCCAGGTACAACCACAACCAGGTCCAATGTTGTTGTTGTGATCCCAGCATCAGTGGAAGTAACCCGAAAGACAGTCAGCTCTTCCACTGGAAACGAGCTACTCAGTTTGCTAGACGGAATGTAATCTGGAATGAACTGTAATGTTTCGTTGTTCTTTAATCAAGTGCCAGCGAGAATTAAAGCAGGCAGAGAACGAAAGAGCTCCCAAATTGGGGAAAAACTAGTTGTACCCTTGAGTTGTCAGGTGTAAGGATGATAAATGGGGTCATTATATCATGCACTTGGCAAAAAAAAAAATTAAATAAATCAACAAAAGAAAGGAAAAGCAAAATGCATCACTAGAGGGTTTTATTAATGTGTGATTTGTTATTAAGATTTAAATATGTATTAGAATTCAAATGTATAATAAGATTTTGAATGCATAATATTATCATTATTATCGTCCTGAATTGCAAGTTACAGAGTGAATAAAGTTGTAGAGAACCCAGATGAAAACATTCGAGCCTCTGATTAAGCATCAGTAAAAATATTTTTATCAAGCTTCTACAAGTACAACTGACACTGTTTAAAAGAATTTAATTTTCCCCGTGTAAGAAAATATCAGTTGCTTTTTACGCCGCATTGATAATTATGTATTCATTCGAATAAAAGTGCATGCAACTGTACAGCGTCTACCAAAGTCGTGAATAGAATAGAATGTGAAAGATACCTTGAGATTTTCCGACAGATTTATCTACAGTCATTCTGGCTTAACTTTCCTCCTTCCTGGTGACTTCTGCTTTGCTCTTTGTCTCCTCTGACTCTCCAGCATCTTGCTTTACTTAAGATCCATCTCTCGGAGCTAGTAAGTGCAAACCTCGAAGGATTCCATTACTTCAAACGTTTCTCTGCACTAGATTGAATGTGATGAATTTTACCTTTTTTTTTATGTAAATGGTCTTCTTCCAGTGACTCTACGTAGGGGGGCCAGTGCCGTCAGTGCACCTCACGCGATGTACTATAGGTATCCTGCAGTGTGGGGTCTGCGGTGGGAGGCTGAAACCAACATTCTTTGGAAGCTTGAATTTCAAGTCAGTGGCACCTTTGGTGGGCTTGTTTCATGTGAATAGGTTTCATCCATTGAAATAATAATAATAATAATAATAATAATAATAATAATAATAATAATAATAATAATAATAATAATAGTTATAATACTTAAGGTTATTTGGAGCGTCCCTTCGGCCCCTAGCTGCAACCCCTTCCGTTCTTCTTACTGTACCTCCGGTCATATTCTCTTTCTTCTCTCTTCCTTTCCACCCCCTCCTAACAACTGATATATAGTATAACTACGAAGTTTTCCACCTGGTGCACTTTTCAAACCTTTTACTGTCAATTTTCGGTTTCAGCGCTGAGTGACCTCATAGGTTCCAGCGCTTGGCCAGTGAGATACCCAAAAACCTCTGAAAATTCAACTCCATTCGCTTCATAGTTCTTTCCATGTGAATTGTGGATTGCTATTGGTTCGTATTCTCCTTTAATTTATTCTTCTATCTTATCGTTTTTTCTTACGACCTACTGCATCCTCTTCCGTCCATGACGTAGTCTGTACTAGATCTTTTACTTTGTCATTTTTTCTACTGTTTACTCATTCCTGCGTTTTGCTGTTTTTCTTCCCTGATAGCGAAATGTTTGTGACTTTGAAAATATGACCTTGGTATCAGTAAACAAATCTTGTTGCAGTTATAAGCTTTTCTCATATGTTCTGTGAGATGTTTGAAATTTAATAGTACTGGTAGTTAAGAAGTTCACAGTCTAGTGAAAACAAATTGCTAAAAAATCCACAATTATATATTAGAATATATTTCTATATAAAAGACAAAGACTTTGTCTTTTACATATTCTCTTTCTTCCATCGCACTTTCCACCCTCTCTTAACATATTTCATTTTCCCCCTCGGCTCTGAATGGCCTCATAGGTCCCATGGCTTCATATTCCAATTCCAGTTCTACAAAGATGATGGCGTTAGAGCCACAATTCTGACCTGAATGTCTTACTTGTCTAGCTTCTCTGAATCTTTTTATTTTGTAGTTAAAAGTTGTTTGTATTATAAGTGTTGTATCTTTCATATAATTACCAATAATCATCATTTAGAATTACACCATCGTTGAGTTTTTTTTTCTTTTCTTTTTTTTTTCAAACCAGCATTAAATTAGACTGGGAACTCAGGCAGTACAATACAAATGGGAGGATTCAAAAGAAACAAAGCAACTTATTCATATCTTATTTATTCATATAATAAACATATTACATGATCTTTATCTGCTACAAAAATACCATGTATCAATAATCTCTGAAAATAACAATTATATTTGATATACATTTACACAGGCACTTTGACACACTCGTAGTTGCTAGACGAGACCACCACGAAACATTTTAGCCTTTATGCTATCCTAGTATGACGCTCGTTATGAAAAAGGGGGCGGGGTATATATGTATATATTTCCAAGTACACTGCCAATGAACTCTTAACTCTTAAGAGTCGTCAGCAGATCATGAGCACTACGAGTTGGAATAAGAATATATATAAAAAAAATCAAGAACCAAATCATAGCAGTTACTTATAAATACATTCATGGAGATACATATATCACCCGAGAGGAACTTCTCTATTTGGCTGCTTGTTGAAGAAATAAATAAAAATTACGACACTATTCCGTAGTTTTTGTTCTGACGTGCCGCTCTAAGAAACGACGACTGTCATTTGTTCGCTCTGTTCATCGATCGGTATCGTTTTTCTTTTCGATCTGACTGAAGGAAAAAGTCTACTACATCAGAGACTGTTAATATTAAAATTAAAAGATATACAGAGCAAAACCTCCTTCGACGAAGGAGAAGGGAGGAGCATAGCATCTAGGAAAAGCTAATCAAGGCTTCGTCTGTTCGCATTTGGTGAATCTCCAGATATGCTTAGCTTGTACAGGACCTGAAACCACCTGAACAGGCGGTGGACGACACTTGCCACCACAGCCATCGCTTTCAAAGCTTTTTTTTTTTTTTTCTTCTTCCCCACTAGAAAGGGAGAAAAAATAAACGAAAACAGTCCGAGAGAGAAGAGAAAAAGCGAAAACACTAACGGTATGATTGATTTTTTTTCCCATCGTCGTATGTCAGTATATATCTTTGAACATCTTGGAAGAGCAGCAAAGTCAAACATGGCATGATGAAGTACTAGGCATGTCGTCTGACCGATGAAAGTTGAGTCTGACCGATGAAAGTCGAGTCTGACCAATGAAAGTCAAGTCTGAGAGTCATTCCGTCGACAGTATTTAGATGAAAAAGATCCGATGACTTGATCTGCGAGAGCATTGTTTCTCAGCGCGGAATTCGGTAACTCTGACATTTCCGTCTAAGGTCGTTTCTTGTGTGCTCTCTCGTATTTGTCACATTTTCCCAATGTCATGCGAGGTATTGTCTCTCTTGGAGAGAGAGAGAGAGAGAGTGAGTGGATGGTGGGTGGGAAGCACGCGAGCTTTTCTGTCCTTTGGAAAGATTACCTATTACTTATGAAGTAGATAGGATCATGCTCTTAGAAAAAAAATGGAACGTTGTAATCTCATTGATATGTCATTTGTCGGCTTCATTGTCTTCATTTGTCGACAACATTGTCTTCATTTGTCGACAACATTGTCTTCACAATCATCCAATTGTGGACGTCTTTAGTCTGTGTCTTTCTGGTCAGGTCAAAGGCTGCTTACGTGTACAGGTGAACTCTCTCATTTTACAGGGGCAGCAAATTGGCAAATTCTCGTTCCATTTTTCTAGTCAGCAGGATTTACATACTATATATATATATATATATATATATATATATATATATATATATATATATATATATATATATGTGTGTGTGTATGTATTAAAATACATATATATAAGTATAATACTCAGAAGTCCACTATCTGTTAGTCAGTCTAAAGTAATTACAGTAGCTAGTTCTGTCTCGTGGATATCACTGACTTGTATTTTTGTCAAGCCTACAACGATCACTGAAGATCTGGCAGAAATACATCTAGTTGAAGGAATGATGGAAGAATTTAACTGCATTTCCTTCTACGTGCGATTCATAGGCAGGTCACACGTGTCACTGACCAGGCCACGTGCCTTCAGAACGTAAAGGTCAAAGCATACTAGGTCAGGCATGACTGCAGTCAGTACCTAAAAGTCATTCTACACGCGAGTCATTTTTTTTTTTTTTTTTTTGTCGGTCGGAAATGTCAAAAGGTCATGGCTTCTTCTGAAGTTAGTTGGGATGTAAATTCGTCAAACCGAATTCTTAGCAGCTCGCCTCAGTGGCAGTGTAGCTACAGGTCGCATATCTTGAGTTCTGGCAATTACGACGCGTTTACGAAGTGCTGTGGGTCCGGTGGGTCAGCTCGGGTCAAAATCTACTAGCATATAAGGTCAGGAGCAAAGTTCTAATTGGAGTCGTCAAAAATACAGAATGTTAATGAGTTTGGCTGAGGAGGCTGAGTTCGAGTCCAAGTCCAGCTCATTCCCAGAGAGAGAGAGAGAGAAAAAGGAACTCTACTGCCGTGGACGAATCTAAGATTAAAGATGTTATTATTGACAGGACTGAATATCATTTTTTTTACAGTGACTGACTACCAGCACTCCTTGTCAGGGGGTCTCTTTCTGCAGGACATGGCGAAAAGTCTTTGAAAAAAAAAGAGAGTCGAGACATGATTCCCTTAAAGAATATGCTAAAAGATGGAGACTTGATGGAAACTGGGATGGGGTTTGGGGGGGCGGTTGTTGGATGGGTTAGTGTCATGGAGGGAGCATTTGGCATTAGTAGAGTTAAAAAAGAAAAAAAAAAAAGACTGCGAGCAGTCCTCGACAGCAGCAGCGTCTACATTTATAAGTGGGTCAGTATAGAAAATATCGCGGTTATGACTAAAGACTACACTAAACAAACAACTCTTCGAGAGATAATAAAAAGGAGAGGAAGGAGATTGAGATGGAGGAGGAGGAGGAGGAGAAGAATAAGAAGCTTTGAAAAGCAGAGCATGGCTGATCGGTGGGTCAGACAGGTGTCGCAGACCGCGTGCAGGTGCCGGGTCAGACACATCATCATAAAAAATAAACTACTATATCACAGGTAAAAAACACGTCACTCAGAACACCTCTGGGGGGAGAAGGTGGCGAGATCTTTGGAGGGACGCACCAGCCAATCACATTCCGGCTCGCCGTCCCTCTTTTGCTTGGCGCCCGGGTCTGTCTCTGTCTCTCTCTCTCTCTCTCTCTCTCTCTCTCTCTCTCTCTCTCTCTCTCTCTCCTTTCTCAGTAGACACACAAACAAGACCCCGAGACGCCAGGGCTTGGAAACATCAAAGCAAATAGCAGAGACTTGCGGTAACTGAGGGGTATGAGAGAGAGAGAGAGAAGGAGAGGGAGAGAGAGAGAGAGAGAGAGATACAGGCTCCAGTGGAGGAGTAATATGTGTGGGGAAATAACGACGGGAAGGGATTTGGTTATGGAGCACTCGTTCACTTGGCTTCTTTCCTCTCCGGATTCAGAAACACAACAAGGTAACAAATATGGCGAGGCAATACATTTAAAAAAAAAATGGAAAATAAAACACCTCTCCACTATAGATCTGCAAGCATACACAGTTCCTACAATCAAAGGTTAACCGAGGAACGGGAAGGAACGAGGCTTGATATACGAAATACAGGTTCAGTTAATCGACACGGATGTATCCACAAGGAGAAGCTGAGAGGGGGGGGGGGGGGTTTCCTTCGCAACGAAGTTACTGGTAACATGCGTCGGGAAAAGTTCAGTGATTGGTAACTACCAGCACGTTAGTACAGTCCAGTTAGTGATGGAATAATAATGTATGAAGAAGCATCGATGGATGGGGACGTCGCGTCCTGCTGGGGGAGCGAAAAAGGCTACGGGGTAGAGGGGGGGCGGGAATCCGACGCGCACTGAGCACCAAGAAGAGCAGTGATGTGAGGGGCCTTTCGTTCCACGCTTTCGCGAGGAATCATCATTATCACGGGTGATCACCGCGGAGAATGACTGACACAACCATCATCAGCAGCATCATCATCACATCATCATCATCATTCGTCACTCAGCTTGATGGACACCAAGGAGGCGAGATTTTGCCAGAAGGTCAGAACCCGCATGTCGACGATGTCCTCAAGGCCGGCAGGACACTGGCGATAGGCGTGGTCACATCTGTAATTGGACACGCCCCTTTCCGCAGCCCAGTAGTACCGGAGGAATCGGAAGACGACTGCATTGTAGAGCGTTGGTCGCTTCAGCGACTCGCTTTTTCTGTCGGGAGAAAAGGAAATGGAACATTAATTCATGTGAAACGAACCCATGTACTCATGACAACCAAAACGATCGCATTCAACACTATAATAGCCTGAAACAATACCCCCAGAAAATCTACGGTCCATTTCCTAAAATTTGAAAAGAGCTATATTTTTTATCACATTTACAGATCAAAATATGAACATCAAGTGTATACATGCTTATACATTATAATCACCACTGTGTGTAGAGAAAGAAGTATTCAGATATGCAACACATTCACAACGACTTTCTGCTTCAGAACTTTGCTTACACTTGGTTCATATTCTTGCCGAAGGTAATCAACATCCAAATTGCCTCTGGCGGTTGGAAAAGAAGGAAAATGTCTTGCGGACTTTTATCTCTGTGAGCCAGAAAACTACAAGAGCTTTAATCATTACTGAAGAATCGGGGGGAGGCAGATTATAACATTACTGGCGTCATCTATCTTAGAGCAGAATGAATGCCCAGCGTGATTTTGATTTTTAAAGGCAGTCTCATTCACTACGACACAAAATCGACGGTTAGGTAACGCCAGAAACAGTTCATTCAAGTGAAAGGATTTGTAAACAAAAGAGGCTTTGTTCTCTCAATCATTTCCGTTTTTTGCCGTCACATTTACGTTTTCATTTCGCAAAATTTTGCGAAAATGGAACCACCAGTTCAACAGGGTAACAACAATGATAAATTTATTGTCTCAGGGTCCGAACTATCGCAATTATTGGAAATTGCATGAGCAAGGTCATCTTGTTTGCTAATCTATAACTCGTAGCCAGCTAGCCGAGCTCACACACACACACACACTTACACGCACACGCACACACACAAACACACACACACACACACCAAGTCAAGTCTACTGCTGTCTGCGGTGCTCTGTGTCTATACCCATCCAGCTGGCGCCAGGGGCCGTGTGTCTTCAGAATCCAATCCTTTTTTCTCTGAAATCCAGTTGCCACTTTTGTGCAAAGCAAGACCCCCATTATCTCGTGAATTCGATCGCACAGCAAATCACGGATAATACCTTCCACTTTTCATCTCTCCCGTACGGATGTCGGCGTCATAAATCCTCGGGACGGACTTCCGCGTGGTAACTATCCTTAGTGGTCCACTGCGCCTTAAAAATTCGTCCTTGCTAGCAGCATCCCGCACGACGGCGGCGGCGGCGGCGACTTTCTGGGGCCGTGGGGATCTTCCTGCGGGCACTCATCGAGTCCCTTAAACGGCCTCCTCCTCCTCTGCTTACACGAGAGGCTCGTTCAATCATACATTTCCCGTAGAATGCCAACGGGCCTTCTGGAGGCAGGACTTCGCCATAGCTAGTTAGTCTTCTTTCCTTGGCAAACACGCACGCACGCACGCGTTCACACGCTCAAAAACACACACTCTCTCTCTCTCTCTCGGTTTCGATTGCTATAGATCGGAAATGATATAGATGGGGCGACTGGGCTGAACCTTGAACCTGAACTACTGATTCGGCAAATGACGAGGAATCTTTATTCACGAGCTTTCTTGGTGGCTCCCCGTGAGTCTCTCTCTCTCTCTCTCTCTCTCTCTCTCTCTCTCTCTCTCTCTCTCTCTCTCTCTCTATCTTCATTTCATCTGGCAAATCCTAGTTAGAATTCAAAAGATACATCGTTATTTGTGATTAAAGCGACGTTCTCTTACATTATTACATAAATACACTCACACAAACTTAGACCAAGTTTTTTTTTCTCCTTTTGGATTAAAAGGGCAACCACTTTTTCTGCTGCACTTCATTACTCGCCTGAATTTTTCTTTTTCCACATTCTGAGCAAGATGGACACGAAAGTGGATGTAGCATAGAAATCTCAGATATGAATGTAGCGCGAAATAGCTATACTGAGGAAAAGAAAGACAAATATTTTCGCGAGGTTCCGCAGATGTCCTACTCACTACTGCTGTCCCCATCGCTAATAACATCATCTGTGATGACGACGTCACCTAATTTTTTGACATTTCAAGCCTCCCCTGTAACAAGGTATCCACGGGGACGTACAGAAGTCCCTAGTCTATAGCCCATGAACGACCCCACTGGGCCATAGCAACTCTCCCTGCCTCTCTCTCAACTCCCTCAGCCTTCCTAACCCACCTTCCTCCCCATCTCCTCCCCCTCCTCCTTCCCCCTTCCCCCAACTGACTTCTCATTGCCAACCTCATCTTCTAATGTTTAATGGTAATCACTCCTTCAGAACAAGGAGACATTGCCTTCCTTAACTTCGCCCATAAGCAAAAATCATCATTACAAAGTTCAGTAAACGTGATCGATATATTTTTCGTCTTGACCCAATAAACAAACGTAAGAGCCAAAAATTTATAAAGTGGACCCCCTGGCAGGTGACAACTAGCTGCTGGCCCATGCCAAATGTTGTGGAGTGGACTTGACAACAAATTTAGAACTGGCTGCTATCTATTGAAGCAGATTCGAGATTGGAAAAAAAATAATAATAATAATCTAAAGATACTGACATTTGTAAATTGAAATTCTGGGAAGGAATTCCGGCAATGTTGGGTTGGAAGAGGAGCTAATCCCGAACTCATAACTTTTTTTTTTAAGGATTATTGAATATGAAGTAACAAAAATTCATTCCCAGTATACAAATTAATTCTATAATTAGAATTCTAAGCAAATAAACTGTTCATGATGAATGTTAAGATCAGTGTGAGGATAATGATTATAAAATTAGAATATTATCTATATATATATATAAAATATATCTATTATATAATAATATATAATATATTTAATATATATATATATATATATATGTATATATATATATATATATATATATATATATAATATATATATATATATATAACCTATATATATATATATATATATATATATATATATATATATATTTATAACCTTTAATCTAAACGATAATTCGTTCGAACTCTGGCACACAAATCCATTGTAGAGTAAACGTACATCAGAATTTTGAATTTTGATTTTTCCAGCATCAATTTATAGAACTTGTCAAAAAAAAAACTCAAATTATCCACTTAGAAAAAAAAACTCGAATACTGCACGAAGGTTTAATAAAGTGACATAGAATGAGAATGAGTGTGTCTGTGTGTGTTTGTGTGCGTCTGTGAGAGAGAGAGAGAGAGAAAGAGAGAGAGAGAGAGAAATCCACATCATCTTGCTGGGATGTTCAAGGTGAACACGGCGCGCTAGTGTCAGTTCCGTCTACATCGTTACTTCAGGTATGTGTCTAATTTGACCTCTAAAGTCATCACTAGTTTAAATTAGCAATTTACTCCGAGAAAAAAGCTTTCCAGCGAGAGCCTTACCGGGGAACACCATACAGTAAGTCATCATTTGAAAAAGGCCCTGAATGAATTCGCCTAGTCAACCTGGCACCAGACCTCTTTAACTATTCTTGTCTAAAATTAGACTTGTCACCTACGACAGCTCGGGGCTTTTTGGGGAAAATCAGAAGGGGAAGGAGAACAGAGATTGCCATTGAGACATTTATATAGGGGACTATATTCTACGCTTACTCGGTCTAGTAGAATGTGGCGAGGAGGACATGAAAGCCAATCTCTCACACTGCTAATGAGGCTGGAGGAGACTTGCTTCTTCGCGCTCGATTGGCAACACTGAAATTTCTCTGACTGGCTGCTGGGGTCTTACGTAAGTAGAACGAGAGACCAGATCGGCTCGGGAGAATAGGGGTAGGGGGCGGGGGATGGGGAGTCCCTCAAACTGACAGTTATGATATTTCCTCTCTTTTCTTTCTGCTCCACCACTTTTTCGTCTTCTTGCCTGAATTTACTTGCTGTTTACAGAGCTAACAACGATCTCAAGCTGCCTTTGGACAACCAGAGCCTAGTGATCTAGTGATGTAAGTTAACATGACTATCACTAGGCCTAGAGATCTTCATTCTTGCTTGAATTTAGTTGTTGTTTACACAGCTCACAACTATCTCAAGCTGCCTATGAACAACCGGAGACTAGTGATGTAAGTTAACATGACTATCACTAGGCCTAGAGATCTTCAGCATATATTAACCCACATGGATATGAGATGAGGATACACGTTCTAAAAATAAATTCATTTAGGATCTCGGGACGATGGATGCTTACCCCACAGCCTCTCAGGGCTGACTACCAGTCCAATTTGCACGATTCTTTTCATGCAAACACACACGCTCTCTCTCTCTCTCTCTCTCTCTCTCTCTCTCTCACACACACACACACACACACACACACACACACGGAAAGGGAAAGCACTTTTCTTCAAGATAAACAAAAGATCGTCCTCTGGGTTGTACTTACTTGAGGGCAGAGAGAACCAGGTAGGAGAGGGGACTATATTTCTGCGGATTCTGGGCGAGTTGGCAAATGGCGCGCATTCGACACTCATCGTCGTGCACCCTCAGGTAATGGAAATAGGCGTCGATGCGAGACAGCAGCGGACCGAAATTCCTGAAAGGACAACAAAAAAGAAAAAACGAACATTAGCCTCGAAGAGTAAAGCGACTTGCGTATTTAAAGCAGATTTCATGACGTCCTAAAAACAAAACTTCACAGGCGAAATATTTGCGTTAGGTTTCGCGTGTACTTATGACCTAGAAGTGTGTCTGTTTGTTAGGCTAGAGGCCAAACATGAACTGGAAATGGAAGAAAACCTCTGCAGCCAGCTTATCCCTTACATCTTAGACACCAGGGCTAAGAGTCACACGTGATGGAGTGATAGGAAAGAACAGCGGCAGAGCAGAGCAGAGCATAGCGGAGGAGAACAGGAGGGGGGGCAAAGCGGAACAGAAACAGAGGAAACTGTCAGCGAGTGGATGGTGGAAGAAGTATGTAGTACTAGTACTTACGGGTCAGTCTTGTATTCAAACAGATTGGGGTCGTAGCGAACTTGGTTCGTTAACACTTGGTCAACTCGTCCCCTAATGTCTTCACTGTCAAGTGACCTGGCTTGATTCCTCCCGAACAAGAAGCTCGACCAATCAAAGCTCTTCCTTCCAGCCAATGAATAACGAGATCGAAAGGCCAACGTGGGAAGAAGAATGGTGATTGGTAGATAGACTACAAGGTCTGAAAAGAAGAGAGCAAAACAAATGTCAGACTCATGCTATCTTCTCAGTCGGGATCTCTTTCTTTCTTTCTTTCTTTCTTTCTTTCTATCTTTCTTTCTTTCTTTCTTTTCTCCGGTTCAATTTCGAGAATAATCACAAGGCTTTTTTTTTAATAGTCATTTTATGGATTATGAACTTGATGATGAAAATGATGATGATTATTATGATGATGATGATGAGGAGGAGGAGGAAGGGGGGTGTTATAGAGCAATAGCGGTGGTAACAAGTAAAGGTATAAGCGAAATTAGGAAGAAAGTCTAATTGCGAGTCTAGGTTGATTTCGTACCGTCGATTTCAAAGCTTTGTTTATTTCCATTCCCGTTTTATTTGTATTTATGTATTTATATATGTGCGTGTGTAGATATATATAATATATATAGATAATATATATATATATATATATATATATATATATATATCTATATATATATATATAATCTGTAAATTTATATTTTTTCTTTACATAAATGTAATGTGTGTACATTATACTGAAGCATAATAGACATACCAGGGTTCAAAGCAAAACTATTATATTCCCATTCCAAATTCAATTGCTTGCTTGAATCAAGGCCAGACTTCTCTGGAGAAGGAAAGGAATTCACAATCTTACAACGTAAGTTTTTCTGGTTGTAAGTTATTTTTGGGGCCTGCGGATCCATTTCACAAGTTCCCACTGCTACTTCTGAAGATGCTTTCTTTCAGCTTAATCGACTGTAAATACAACGGTTTATTTCGTGTTTGTAGTCCAGGATTGATGTGATCATTTCATAACTCTAATAGCACTGAAGAGGGAGACTCATTGGTCGTTTGTTCTAATAAAGACACTGGCAGTCATAGTCAAATAGAAAGGCTCTATCGCAAGTCTGTACTCGATACACATGCAGTGGTATTAAAGGAAAACTGTGGTCAAGAAAGGGTTTGTATACACATTCATACACACCTACACACGCGCATACCAAAATACGCCCTAACATATGTTAGGTGTCCAATGTCCCATTGTCCCGCGGAATTCCAAGCCTAAAGAAGCATCCAAAACATCTCTTCAGATAACTCGGTCTCTTCGAAACGGATTCCCAATTCTTCGACTCATTCCTGTACGATCGAGTCATCAATAACAGCTGCATATCTACGAAGGCCACAGTACTTGTGGTTGTTTTTAAGTCGAGACACAAAAACCCGAATGCAGAAGCCATTTCGGGCAAGTGCACGAAACCTTGGAGATCCTTTTGATAAATCCAGGCTGCCCGTGAATGCGCTCACAGTTTCAATCTCTTCGTTGCTGCAGCTTCGAATGATACCGTTTCTGGCAGCGATTATTTTTATAATTTCTGTGTTGTCATCTTACCCTTCTAACCGAGTAAATTGGAGCAGAAGTGGAGAGATTTGGGAGAAGAATAAACTCATTCGAACAGCACGCAGGCTATAAAGCTGAAAAGGTAATCATCGTTGCAATCAGCCATCATTTCAAGTGAGAGAAAGGGTCCCAGCGCCCAGTGAAAGTAGAAACCGGACAACAACCGCCGACCTAATTCTCTCTCTCTCTCTCTCTCTCTCTCTCTCTCTCTCTCTCTCTCTCGGAAAGGTCTAACTTGCTTGCTCCTTGAAGATGACTACTCAGGCTTATGGGTTAACCCATGATGTTGTTGTTTTTTTGCACGGAATAGGAAAGGGATAAAAAAAAAAAAACCAAGGCAGATGAGAACTTGACTTCTGTGGGACTTTGGTTAAGTTTACTTCGGCTAGTGCCGAACTCTTCACTCACAGTTATTTCTGTGGGAGAGAGAGAGAGAGAGAGAAAGAGAGAGATTAGTCCATAATTTGTTAAGCCTCTCGAACACCAGCACACAGCAGCTTCCTAAGTATGCTCCAGTTTCTTTTATCAGTGACTTGGATCTTTGAGATAGGGAGTGAAGGACACCAGGTAAGAGAGGTAGTCGCCTTGTCATAGACATGTATCACACAGCTGCCTCTCCATGAAAGTTTCATCTTTAAGTCGCGGAAGCAATAAGGTGATTCTCGTGCAGCTCGGCCCCTCTGGAGATGTGCCTTCCATGCATTCGTGGAGAACTGGGCCAGCTTTAGCTTTGTCTCGTAGTTTAATACTTGCAGCATTCTTTTTTTATATATTATTTTGGGTGCTTTATTCCATCTTTGTATATTTGTCACATTATATTCATAGATTATTGGAGTACCCACCTCTTCAAAGAGCGGATGAATGTATAAGACAATCCTCGTGTCTTCCTTCCCTGTAGTACAAGTTTGGAAGCGGATGTTCCTTGAAGTATTAGAATCATTTTTGATCAATGTTTTTAATCGGAAAAAAATCCAGCTGGTTAATAACTTGTTTAGCTTTTTTTATAAACTCCTTGCAGGGAAGAATCTAAGACCAAGCTACTAAGAAGTTTCTAGACCTGCAACAAATTCCACGTCACACACCGTTTTGCGTTCGTGCTAACTAGACCCTCGGAGACGCCTGTCAAACCAGTTGGTTGCCTCCTGATTAACATGAACTATTCATAAGTGCAAGGGGACAGAAACATCCCAGGACACTCGGCATTATCTAACCGTGGAGAGAGAGAGAGGAAGGAAGAGAGGACGAGAAGAGCGAGAGAGAGAGAGAGAGAGAGAGAGAGAGAGAGAGAGAGAGAGAGAGGAATAAAAATGTTTACAAGAGCAGATATATCTAGTACATGACAAATCAGGACATACAAGCACAGACACACATACACACACACACACACACACACACACATATATATATATATATATATATATATATATATATATATATATATATATATATATATATATATGATACACACACACACCTGTAATCATATATAGTATATATCCATTTTCCTAAAGTCAGCAGTTCTTTTAAACTCTCAAAGCGATTGTCACCCAAGGACGTCATTCACATTCCCCCCGACTCCCACCCTTTCCCATCCCCACCTCCACACATTTCCCCAGTCCCTTATCCCCCCCCCCCCCCCCGCCCCCCAACAACCTCTCATTTTTACGTTTCTTGTATCGTCTTATATAAGAAGTTACTAATGCAGAAGAGCTTCTTTCGTTGCGTACTTGAGGTTTTAAATTTCGTTAGGGAAGCTGGGCATAATGAGTCATCCTAAAACTATCTGAAACCATGGAAGCATCTTCGTTCAGTTTTCAATAAAAATCCAAGTATTCAACCATATCCCACCTTGTAGAATAATAGAAAGAAAGAAAAATATAAATAAATAAAATTTCTTGACGTTTCTGAATGCGCGGATGGGAACAAAACTTGTGAATAACGGAATACTTGTTTTGCTTTAATAAAAACCTGTCTTCTTAGGAAACGATTGGGAGATTCTTATATCCAAAGCAAACTTTAATGTTCAATGACACATTTCCATCGCCTAGCGAGAAAGGCCAGGCAGTGGAAAAACACAATATCAAACAAAGAAGTAAATGGTGACTTATTTGAGGAAATGAGGAGCTACTGAACCGAAATGGAAGGCTTTCATTCTCTGCAACACGCCTCCAAGCACGCAAGCGCAATTGTGGGTGATAAAGCAGAAACAATAAAAGATATATGTAAAATATCTCGGAACACGTCCGAACGTTCGGGGGAACCAAAGAGAAAGGTCCTCAGTAAGGCCACTGGATGACATTAGGTTGCGCATTGCACAAGAGAGAGAGAGGAGAGGAGAAAGGGAGGAAGAGAGAGACGAGAGAGAGCCACTGACTGGATGACTTTAGGTTGCGCATTGCCCCAGAGAGAGAGAGAGAGAGAGAGAGAGAGAGAGAGAGAGAGAGAAGGGTGGAAACCCATTTCCTACTTGTCCGAGGACGAGTCACCCCTTCCATTGAGAAGGACTAGACGGAAGTTGGGAGTTCCTCTTTCGTCTTCCTCTTCTGGGAGGTATTTGCAGTCACCCACCCAGCCCCCCTAGCCCCCCACCCCACCCCCACCCCACCTTCTTCCCGATGCATAAGGCTGAAGCGTATAAAACTCATTTTGTCATCAAGCGTATACAATGCGTTTCCCATCCGGAGAGTCAATCTTTCCGACATGGAAGAACGTAATCTTTGTCAGATACGCAACCTACAGAAAAAGAGCTGCAAATGAAGAATTGTCGTTGCGTGTACAACACCGACCGAAAATAGCCTGTATAACATTCTCTCGAGCTCCTCCTGTCTCGACGGGAGAGAGAGAGAGAGAGAGAGAGAGAGAGAGAAGGGCTTTGTCACTTCCTAGTTGGCTGAGCAATGCAGACGGCGCTGATTGGTGGAACGAAGTTATGGATAACGTTTTAAAGATTTTTTTTTTCGAAGACTCGCTCAATGACGTAAATTCCTTATACATACATATATATATATATATATATATATATATATATATATATATATAAATATATATATATATACGCTAATAAATACGTTATTTGTATACTGACAAATGCAAATTAGTATTCGTATACATTCAAATTCTTATAAATTTTTCTAATTATCCGCTTACCTACGTACACATACATTTGCGCATGTTTATCCATCAGTCAGCAAAATTAAGCTAAAGCTACGTTGATTCTAGTCATTGATGGGATGGGAGACTACTAGGAAGTGGGACAGTACTACGTGCTGTTCACAGCCCCACCCTAATAAAACTTGCTGATAACCGGAAGGGAATGAAGTACCTTCTTGAGTCACTCCTCTCTTCAGGCATGTGATAAAAAAATATAAAAAATATATATATGTATGCATGCGTGTGAAAGCATACGCATTCTCACACTTGCGATAAAACAACAGAATTAGTGAGAAGATATATATACTATATATATATATATATATATATATATAATATATAATAATATATATATACTATATACATAGAGTATATATATATTTATATATATTTATATATATATATATATATATATATATATAATATACGATATATTATATCTATATATATATATCTATATATATATATATATATTTATATCCATATTATATATATCTATATATATATATATACAAATATATATATATATAGATATATATATATATATATATATATATATATATATATAGATAATATTATATATATTTTATTTATATATATATATATATATATATATATATATATATATATATATATATATATATACATATATTTGGTGCTGATGCAATTGCCAAGGTCTCAGCTTCAGCACTCGTCCAAGGTCCGTCAAGAAAGGAATGTTTCCTTGAGGTTTATTTTTATTTCAGATTTATTCGCCCTCTGGCTGCGCTCGAGAAATTTAACAACCATTAACTTGCGACATCCACACCCCCCACCCCCTACCCAAAAAAAAAAACACACACACAAGTAGCGATAGAAATTATTCATGCATTTCGTACTCAACCCTCTGACCCTCTTACGGGATGAAAAGAAAAAACAAAAAAGCAGTAAGTTATACTTTTTTTTTTTTCATCCTAAATCCTTCCGGTTTCCGGAGGGTCCGCTGGAAATCTGTTATCTCGCCGACATTCGTCAAAGAAATGTCATGCTCGTTAGCACTACGTCCGCGTCCTGGCAACGTTCTCCTAGTTCCTGAATCTCAATGACCACTTCCTTGTCCGATTTCTCTGTTCTTTGTTTGTTTGTCTGCTGATTTCTATCTGTTGGTTACGTTTTCTATCGTTAAAAATACGAAGCTTCAGAGACTACGTTTTGCTTCTGCATATCTTACTCTCCAGAGAGTAATCTGCAATGTTGACATTCCTTATGAGAACCAATTAACCTGTTTCCTTTTTCCAGCGAACTTTTAATAATCAACTGATGCTGATTCACCATTTTGCAGAAACGTTGGAGCGTTTAGTTAGCTACCAAAAAGGAAAGTTTCTGCCAGCTCTGATCATTTTAACAAGCAAAACCTATAGACCTTGAGGCGAACTAAAAATCCTATAGACTTTGCAATGAACTGAAAAACCTATAGACTTTGAAATTAACTGAAAAACTTATAGACTTTAAAATAAACTGAAAAACCTATAGACTTTGAAATGAACTGAAAAACCTATAGACTTTGAAATTAACTGATAAAGCGAACCAAACAAGCTGAAAGTGAGCCCGTAGGAGACAAGTCCGCAACAGTACCTCTTCGATCGATTCTACAACTAACATTAATTGCTTTTATCGACAACATCGACTCATTTTAAGGCCTGTAACGCTTCGACCAATTACTCTCACAGCGAACAACAATAAGTAGAGCGATGCTGCGCGAGCACAGGCGGAAATCTAAGGGCAAGTCACCGTTAAACGCAGAGCGACGGAGACTTCTCTCTCTCTCTCTCTCTCTCTCTCTCTCTCTCTCTCTCTCTCTCTCTCTCTCTCTCTCTCTCACGGAAGTGTTTGAATGCATTCAGTTAGGAGCCGCCACCATTTATTTTTATGCTAAGGGGATCGCTTCATCATTGTTTTCTTCTTTGCATTTTTTTAGCGTTCTCTTACGCTTGCATGAATGAAATTATACTATATATATATATATATATATATATATATATAATATATATATATATATATATATATATATATATATATATGTGTGTGTGTGTGTGTGTGTGTGTGTGTGTGTGTGTGTGTGTGTGTGTGTGTTCATATATATGTGTATGTTATATATATATTATATATATATATATATATATATATATATATATATATGTATGTATGTATTATTTGTGTGCGCGTGTACCAGTGCATAATGAAAGAGTTAGTGAATGTCAGCTTAATCTTATCATTAAATCTTATTATGGAAATCAGTCTGGTCATCTTACAACCATCACCCATCTTAACTGGAAGTTTAATCAACAATTGGAAATCGACGTAATCCATTATCAGAGAGAGAGAGAGAGAGAGAGAGAGAGAGAGAGAGAGAGAGAGAGAGAGAGAGAGAGAATACATATATCAACAACATCCACACAAGTTGGTCATAGACGTCCTATAATGTTCATGGCAATGATTATATTTATCCATCAGGCGATTGTCTGAAGGAGTTGCGGCCCACAGGAACCTTCTACAACTATTCCATGGCGACTGTTGTTCGCCCGTCATCTACCAAGTGTTGTCGTAGCTGCATGACAGCACTGACACGTTCTCTTAAGTCGCAAGAAATGAACAGGGTGTTCATACGTGATTCCATGTAACTGTAACTAATCGTATGACTGGTTTCGTCTTTTTGTATTTGTCTGTTAAGTGCTTGTGTTATTATCGAACAGTCTCCTAATGCTGATGGCACGCACGCACGTATGTGTATACGTATGTATCCACATCTATACATTATGCGTCTATATATGTTATAAATGAATATTTATAGAGATAAGTGATCTATCCATTTCTAGGTCAAAGTTACGCACCATGATCTTCAATTGTATTTCTTCCATACTGCAGTTACTGTCTTCCCCTGAACGTTAGTCTACTACTGCAACTTTTTAACTCAATAGATTATTCACTCGAGAAATAGCACATAGGAGAGAGAGAGAGAGAGAGAGAGAGAGAGAGAGAGAGAGAGAGAGGCTAATGAACCAAGTGTTTAGAGTGTGTTGCCAGCTTGGGTTTGCCTGAGGCACTCAGCTGATTCTCTCACCACCACGACGTCTCACAAATTTTACAACGGCCAAGTCAGTCGAGGGCACTTTTACGTCAAAGTAAAGGAAGTGATGTTTTATTTTTATCTGTTAGGGAGATTTGAACAAGACAAGAATGGGGAAAGCTGGCTTCAAAGGCGTCTCAGTTACCTGATACACCTGTGAATGACATGATGTGGACAATGACAACTTGTTTCAGTCAGATTCTCCCGGGGGAGATTTTAACGCTCCGTTAAGTAATGATCTTACGCGGATCTACACATGTAAGTCTTTCTAGTACAAGTGGAAATAACGTGGGATCAGACGAAGAAGAAGAACAACAGAGAGAGAAGTTTGTTAGTGAGCTTGATTCGTTATGAAACCAGGAAACAGAAGAGCACAGCGAACGAGTCTTACCTCCCCTATATAAACCTCCATCGGTGATGCCAATGAACCGAGGGTCAACTTGGTCCGAGCGCGCCTCTGGTTGTAACCCGTCGTCTGTTTTCTTGAGATCATTTTCCTGCTGCAAATGTTGCAAAAGGCTCAGTATTTCTTGGTAGTCTAATGAATGCGGATCCCCTTCGGTTAGGTTGTTCTCATCCACCACGGACTCATCGGGGAAGTGAGGAAGTTTTCCTCTGGCGGGGACAGGGAAGCAGGACAGAAGGGAGAGGGCCACGAGGACCAGACCTCCCGACTGCCGCCGTTTCCTCTTCGGAGACGACGACGACGGCGACGACGCCGATGATGCTGATGACGAGGATGAGATGGATGACGGAGAAGAGGCTGGCGGTGCCATGACTGGGAAAGCACTGGCGGCTGCCGAGGAGCCATCAGTATATACCCGTGGGATCGAGAGGATCCAGAGCGAAACTCATGGTAAATGGAGCGTGGAAGAGCGGCAGTAGCGACTGACTGACTAACTGCAGTTGGGGGCGACGGCACCAGCCCGAGATTACTAGTAGATGTGGCGAGTGAGTGAGTGAGTGGTTTTGGCTGAACTCAGGAAGAAGAAGAAGAAGACGCTCGGGAATGACAGCAGACAGCAGCGTCAACCTCCGAAGAACGACTGAGCTTCTTGGTAATGATAATGATAATTGTAAATTAGCGAAAAGGGGCGCCAATGAATGAGGAGGCTTGCACCTCTGGGAGAAAAAAAAAGGAAAAAAGAGGCAACGCTCTCAATAAACGTCGGTGGGGTCGAGACCTTTCTTCTCCATGATTGCTCGCTCGCTCTCTCTTTCTCTTTCTCTCAAATGACGATAACGGCCGGCTTGAAGCACAATATGCGAAACACCAGCACCAATAACTCCCACACCACCATTTCTGGGCGGCCACTGAGCTCACCAACCTCTGGTGCGTCGTATTTGACTCAGAGGAAAGTGGGAGGGGCCTATTCTCTTAGTTGGTCAAGGTGGAGTTAAAAACCGACGACACGCCCACCTCGGTAACGTCTCCGCCACTCAGATCAAACTGCTACAGTCATGAGTTCAATTCATGCTTTCAAGAAGAAGACCCGTGAAGTGAACTGACATGCAGTGAGGTCGATAGGGCCCCACGCTGCTATTGAGATCACTGAACATTTATACTCGGAAGCCAAAACGAGAGGAGATAACGGGAGGAGGTGCATGACTGAGCGCACTGAGGGGGCTGTGCCTTCAGCCCTGATAGGGGGCGTGATATAGGTACACTCGTGGGCGCGTGGAAGAGAAAGGAAAGAAAATCATAAGCAAGTAATAAGGTGACTAGCGAGCAGCAGCAGCTAGTCACAGCGTTACGGAATGGTAAGATGTACCAACATACCGGGAAACCGAAGCTGGGTTCCTTGAAAGTTCTGGGGGCATGGGGGCGTGGGGGCATGAAAGTATAGGTGGGAGATGGAAGAGACAAACGATACGGGAAATGAATTAGTTGTTATTCAAGAAAGAAATTTCTTCTTCGTGTTTGAGCAACAATTTCGAATGGAACTTTGTTGCCATAGATATCACCTGATATTCTCTAAATGATTTAAATTTATGTAAATGAGTTCTTTCTGGCATTCATTGAAATTACTCTCTCTCTCTCTCTCTCTCTCTCTCTCTCTCTCTCTCTCTCTCTCTCTCTCTCTCTCTCTCTTTGAAATCTTGAAACCGTTTCACAATCGCAATGTATGTGTTTTACATTCATGGTCTGGCGGGTACTTGGCTTTGCACTGCTACTTCCAAACCTTTTCAAGATTAAATTTTTTTTTCAAAATCGACGAATATTTCCC
>NC_087205.1:95601668-95606668 GCF_015104395.2 Macrobrachium nipponense | reverse complement strand
GGGAGAATAAAACAAAGATTCACAGACATCACGACAGACACAGTCAGACACCCAACTAAAGAAAATGCCAAACTGGAAAGCCCCAGGTCCCGATGAAGTCCATGGATACTGGCTCAAAAACTTCAAGGCCCTACACCCACGAATAGCAGAACAACTCCAGCATTGTATCTCAAATCACCATGCACCCAAATGGATGACCACAGGAAGAACATCCTTAGTAACAAAAAGACAAGAGTAAGGGAAATATAGCCAGTAACTACAGGCCTATCACCTGCCTTCCAATAATGTGGAAGTTACTAACAGGTATCATCAGTGAAAGGCTATACAACTACCTAGAGGAGACAAACACCATCCCCCACCAACAGAAAGGCTGCAGAAGGAAGTGTAGGGGCACAAAAGACCAGCTCCTGATAGACAAAATGGTAATGAAGAACAGTAGGAGAAGGAAAACCAACCTAAGCATGGCATGGATAGACTATAAGAAAGCCTTCGACATGATACACACACATGGCTAATAGAATGCCTGAAAATATATGGGGCAGAGGAAAATACCATCAGCTTGCCTCAAAAAATACAATGCGCAACTAGAATACAATACTTACAAGCTCTGGAATAAGACTAGCAGAGGTTAATATCAGGAGAGGGATCTTCCAGGGCGACTCACTGTCCCCACTACTCTTCGTAGTAGCCATGATTCCCATGACACAAAAGTACTACAGAAGATGGATGCCGGGTACGAACTCAAGAAAAGAGGCAACAGAATCAACCATCTGATGTTCATGGACGACATCAAGCTGTATGGTAAGAGCATCAAGGAAATAGATACCCTAATCAGACTGTAAGGATTGTATCTGGGGACATCAGGATGGAGTTTGGAATAGAAAAATGCGCCTTAGTCAACATACAAAAAGGCAAAGTAACGAGAACTGAAGGGATAAAGCTACCAGATGGGAGCAACATCAAACACATAGATGAGACAGGATACAAATACCTGGGAATAATGGAAGGAGGAGATATAAAACACCAAGAGATGAAGGACACGGTCAGGAAAGAATATATGCAGAGACTCAAGGCGATACTCAAGTCAAAACTCAACGCCGGAAATATGACAAAAGCCATAAACACATGGGCAGTGCCAGTAATCCAATCAGATACAGCGCAGGAATAGTGGACTGGACGAAGGCAGAACTCCGCAGCATAGATCAGAAAACCAGGAAACATATGACAATACACAAAGCACTACACCCAAGAGCAAATACGGACAGACTATACATAACACGAAAGGAAGGAGGGAGAGGACTACTAAGTATAGAGGACTGCGTCAACATCGAAAACAGAGCACTGGGGGCATATCTGAAAACCAGTTGAAGACGAGTGGCTAAAGATGTGCACGGGAAGAAGGAACTAATAAAAGAAGCATACGGAAGACACCCAGAAATAGACGGAGGACAGGAGAAAAGAACAGAAAGAAACAGAGGACTTGGCACAACAAACCAATGCACGGACAATACATGAGACAGACTAAAGAACTAGGCCAGCGATGACAATTGGTAATGGCTACAGAGGGGAGAGCTAAAGAAGGAAACTGAAGGAATGATAACAGCGGCACAAGATCAGGTCCTAAGAACCAGATATGTTCAAAGTACGATAGACGGAAATAACATCTCTCCCATATGTAGGAAGTGCAATACGAAAAATGAAACCATAAACCACATAGCAAGTGAATGCCCGGCACTTGCACAGAACCAGTACAAAAGAGGCATGATTCAGTGGCAAAAGCCCTCCACTGGAGCCTGTGCAAGAAACATCAGCTACCTTGCAGTAATAAGTGTACGAGCACCAACCTGAAGGAGTGATAGTAAAACTATCAGGCCAAAAGATCCTCTGGGACTATGGTATCAGAACGGATAGGGTGATACGTGCAAACAGACCAGACGTGACGTTGATTGACAAAGTCAAGAAGAAAGTATCACTCATTGATGTCGCAATACCATGGGCCACCAGAGTGAAGAGAAAGAGAGGAAAAATTGGATAAGTATCAAGATCTGAAAATAGAAATAAGAGGATATGGGATATGCCAGTGGAAATCGTACCCATAATCATAGGAGCACTAGGCACTATCCCAAGATCCCTGAAAAGGAACCTAGAAAAACTAGAGGCTGAAGTAGCTCCAGGACTCATGCAGAAGAGTGTGATCCTAGAAACGGCACACATAGTAAAGAAGATGATGGACTCCTAAGGAGGCAGGATGCAACCCGGAACCCCACACTATAAATACCAATCCAGGTCGAATTGGAGGACTGTGATAGAGCAAAAAAAAATAAAAAATAAAATTAAAAAAATAATAAAATAAATAAAATAATAATAATAATAATAATGTTTGGGATTACCTAAAACACGAACCAGCTCTTCGATGATGGGCTGTTATTATTTTCTCGCCCCCGCCCACCTTTTTAGATGCTCTTCGGAGGGAAACTATCCTCTTCATTACAGTTTAACGTCACACTGATGAGGAACATCGTTCAGGTGTTCGAAAGTCTTTGTTTTAGATTTTTACATAGAAATATATTTTTATATATAATTGTGGATATTTTTTAAACAATTTTTTTCACGGAACTGTGAATTTCTTAACAATAATAATAATAATAGTAATAACTAGAGGCTGAAGTAGCTCCAGGACTCATGCAGAGGACTGTGATCCTAAAAACGGCGCACATAGTAAGAGGAGTGAAGGACTCCTAAGGAGGCAGGATGCAACCCGGGACCCCCCACACTATAAATACCACCCAGTCGAATTGGAGGGCTGTGATAGACCAAAAAAATAAAAATAAAAAAATAAAAAGAAAATAAATAATAATAATAATAATAATAATAATAATAATAATAATAATAATAATAATAATAATAATAATAATAATAATTAATAATAATAATCTTATTGAATCATTATGCTCTTTCACAGAGACTTTAAACGGGAGGCAGGCGTACCGACATTCCGCTCAAAAAAAAAAAAAAAAAAAAAAAAAAAAAAAAAAAAAAATCAGACATGTCAAGTGTTATAAGATTTTTCTTTAAAGGGACGATAGTGTGGGCAGTGATAATGATGGAATTTAGAGGCATTGGCATTCGCTAAACAAAAATCGCAACTGTGGTCTGCATATTAGATAATCATGCAATCTGAATTATGTGAAATGAAAAAGATGGGGAAAAAATGTATTACTAAGGGCACCAGGTCATCTTAACGATACTGCACTGCAAAGCTACAAAAAAAAAGCCAATGGTATTTTCCGTTTCTTTTGTGGGACCGTTAGTGATAAACTCATAACTCATAATCTGAGCAACCTAAACTGACACAGTTCTTTTAGACGTGTGACAGCTATACAATTTTCTTTCACGAAAAAGAAAAAAAAATGAGATACAGGAAGTCCAGCTTGTGATCTACGTCACAAAAAGGGGCAGTCACAGACTGTTCCTTTTGGGTGACGGCAGATAAGGAAATAGCGACGTTCGGAGGAGGCTGAGGATAAGAATAAAGAACGGTAGATTTACGCCCGAGATCACGACTTTTTCCCCCAACGGAGTTTATCTGATGTTGAGTCATGGGAGCGAAAGAGGAGGTCCTTTCTATATTTAAATCCAAGACCAAGTGTGAACTCGTAGCTTTTGAGCTGAGGTTTTTTATGTAACATCTTCTAAGAGGAATCCAATGAGAGCCTCCTTTGAAAACTTTGAACTGAAATGTTTGCACATTTCTTTTTACAATTTATATTCAGAAGTTTTTGTGGATTTCTTTTAAAAGATCGTAAATTTATCTGCAATGGTTCTTGGAGTCCATTATTGTAAACTTATCAGGGTTCTTCATTTATACCTTCTTTTCCATCGTTAAAACAGTGTTCATGGAATTCCTTTTAAAAATAATTATGAAAAATTATTCTCAAGAAGTAAATAAAGGGTGCCAGGGCAATTTGAAAAGACCGTGATCTATTGTGAAATATTATCTATCTGCTAAGGGGCCTTTAATAAAATCACCTAAGATTTGCGAGTCATTTTCTTGTTCAAATAGTTTTTTTTTTTTATTAAACATCTGACAATGATACCAAGGGTTACACTTAAGAAAGAAATGCACAAATCCACGAGTCTCGTGCTTTCTATTTCTTTTTTTTTCCGCCTGTGATCCTGAAACTCAAGATGGGAACTGAAGGTACTCGTGCATAAAGAAATAATGTTAGAAATAATAACACAGAACAGACTCTTTGCCGTCATTAGAAGATCAAACCTGTAACAAGAGAGCCTTTGCCGGAAAGATCAAAAGCCTTGTGACCTCCATATTCAGTAGCTCAGCTGTCAAAGGTTGTGTCCTTTAGTTAAGAGGGAAGGTGCCTAAATGTGAACCTTAAAGAATCTTGAATAAGAGATCAAATGTCGAAGTTCATTTTCGGTTGATCATCGAAAAAGAAAAAATATATATATATATATATATATATATATCTAAATATATATATATATATATAATATATAATAATAATAAAAGGAGCCCATAAAAACACCAAAATGTAGAGAGAAAAGTACTATATTTCAGAGACTGCTGTCTCTCTCTTCAGGTATATGAATGAGAAAAGTTTACAGAAAAGGTGGTATTTATACCAAGAGATTCGTCCACAAGTAAGTAACCAATTTAGGTCACCCCCCCGCTGATAATCTTCCTTTAATCTTCTTAGCGTTGGTTGAATGAACACTGCGTCGATGATGTCCGATGTCCAATTCCCTTTTGAGATGTTCATTACCTGCTTCTCTTTTATTAAGGCCGATTCCATCATTTGACTCTTGTACCGGCAGTTGCTGCTGTAAATTACACGTGACATATTCCAGTTTATTCTATGGTTATGTTCATTTATATGGTTGAAAATAGCTGAGTTCTGTGTCCATACCTAACTGACCGTTTGTGTTGTATTAATCTCTGGGGAAGTGATTTACCTGTAAATCCGATGTAAGATTGGTCA
>NC_087205.1:95531668-95599168 GCF_015104395.2 Macrobrachium nipponense | reverse complement strand
TTAAATTGCGGTCAGTTTTCTTCTTCTTTCTTCTTCTTCTTCTTCTTCTTCTTCTTCTTTTTTTTTCTTTAAAGTAACCCAGTGTTCAGGATTGTAATGTCATTCTGAATAAATATTTCACGCCCTATGACTGTTTTTAGAGTTTTAGAGGCTCCTATAGATAGATAGATCGAGTGATATGTGTTGGCCTTTTTTTTTTTTTAACTAACATCTCCATATGGTTGTCCCTGCTATTTTACGTAACGGTATTAAAAAAAAAGTATAAAATGAGTCAAAATAAGACATTGCTACGAAAAGACCATTCTTAATAGAAATAAAAAAAGTTTGTGTCATCGAGTTCATAAAAGATAATCTACGTTAAAAAAAATAATAATAATAAAGCCATCGTTACCCAGAGAAGTTACTGTAAAACGCGATAGTCTAGACTGTGAAATATTCGTACACAAAGAACGTGGCTGGGCGATTCTGCACGTAACCGTTCCCATAACCCACCGGGTAGTCATTGAATATTCATTAGTTATGACAACATTACCATCGACAATAAAATGTATGAAATAACGATGAAGTAAAACAAACGGATCAGATCATTTTAGTCAGAAGTACAACAAGGTTACTAAAACGATTTGTCGATTAATGGGTCACGGTTTAATCTCCCTTTACAAAGTAAGAAAAAGGTTATTTAAACTTTGTCTGCTTCTAAGATTGTAGTGCCTATGCAATGGTATCGAAAAGGTGAATTTCGCCGGGTTAATTTGCTACAAAGACCCTTTTCGTTTTTTGTAAAAGAAAGCTATTGTGCCGGCATTGTCTGTCCGTCCGCACTTTATTTTGTCCGCACTTCTTTCTATCCACACTTTTTCTGTCCGCCCTCAGATCTTAAAAGTCCCTGGGGCTAGAGAGCTGCAAATTTTTATGTTGATTATCCACCCTCCAATCATCAAGCATATCAAATTGCAGCCCTTTAGCCTCGGTAGTTTTTATTTTATTCATGGTTAAAGTTATCGCTAATCGTGCATCTGGCAACGATATAGGAAAGGCCACCACTGGGCCGTGGTTGAAGATTTATTAAAACATCATACCGAGACCACTGAAAGACTTATCTATTTTCGGTGGCCTTGATTACGCGATGTACAGACAACTCGATTGCGCCGAAGAGAAAAATAATAACGTTGATTGTTATGATTCAAATGGAAACCTACTGTCCCTTTAAACTCATTAGTTAATTAACGCATTGATTTTAAGATGACTTCTAAGTGTACTCTCTGACTTCCAAATTGGATTAACTTGACTTTTTGATTAGTATATAAGTTTGAACTGTTTTTAGACAGAAATTTATAGAAAAAAAAGGAAAACCGCACGAAATAATTCACCTCAAATATAATTCGAAAGTAGAAACCATTATTTGTAAATAATAATAATAATAATAATAATAATAATAATAATAATAATAATAATAATAATAATAATAATAATAATAATAATAATAATAACGGAAAAAGAAACCCACAAGATTACTGAGTATAACTTGTTTACTTGTAGGTATTCACATAGTATTTTACTGAACACTTGAGTGTTAAGTGAAACGCTATGTAAATACTTGTAAGTAAACAAGTTATACTCAGTACCTTGCGGGTTTCTTTTTCCATCTTCAGAAGAAAACTGAATGAAGTTTTCACTTTGTGCAATAATAATAATAATAATAATAATAATAATAATAATAATAATAATAATAATAATAATAATAAACGGAGAATTAAGTAATGAATAGGCAGACGCAGATAAAAAGTGATCCTACCCGGAACAGCCCAGAAAACACTAAAAATCGTTGAGTCATAAGCCCACCGGGCGGCATTTGTAATTCGCTGTGAAGATGAATTAGTCGAGTTGAGGAATTTACTCTCTCTCTCTCTCTCTCTCTCTCTCTCTCTCTCTCTCTCTCTCTCTCTCTCTCTCTCCGAGATTGTTGTTGTTGTTAGACTTCGCTCTTCTTCTTCTTCTTCGCTGTTGGAATTCGGGGACTGTGTAATGATCTTTTCTCTCTGCCAGCCTAATTGCCTATTTTTCTTGGTTGTCTGACATAGGCCCATTGGTCATTTTCATAAGAGTCTCTCTCTCTCTCTCTCTCTCTCTCTCTCTCTCTCTCTCTCTCTCTCTCTCTCTCTCTCTCTCCGCGTGTATGTGGCTGTATTCGCTTGTGTTTTTAGCTGTTATTTGTATAGCTATTTCTTAATGACTACAATAACGTGCTGTAATATTTGACAATACCCCGACTTCACTGGAACCTTGGTATACGAACAACTACTTTTGGCAAAGCAGACGACGATTTCCTCGAACTTTGGCACTGAATAATGTAAGACCTCAGGAATCGGGGTGGTGTCGGTTTAGGTTACTCTGGCCTTATGCCAGCAAGGGGTCCTCGCTCGAAGACCACCTGTAAGAAAGGTGAAAAGTGGCAGGTGGTATAAGAAGCCTAGTGCGGACCTCTTGACTCGTGTATTCTAACGAGGAAGTTGGTGTACAGTTTCGAGTGGTGGGAACTGCAATGCTGACGATACGGACGTGTAAATAAATCTACGGGATTATCCTTCCGCATTTCACAACATTTTATGTTCACTTTTTTTTTTTTTTTTTTTCCTGGTGCTCGACTATTACAATTTTCGTACGTTTATGTATTAAGATAATACAGAAAAGTAATCAAACAACAATAAATAGCAATTTATATTTGATACAGGTGGCTATTAGAGCAATTCTGATGTCATACGGCTAATATAATATAAAATATATATACTAGACAGAATCGTATTAAAATATTCAAAATGCCCGGATAAATAAAAACTATTTTACCTTTATATTTTTATCAATATTAACTAGGAATATTAAGGAAACTGTGAGAGCTATCGCAGCAAATAATAAATATGTGTAAAGAGTCAGTTGACAATCTCCGTATAATTAAGCCTGTTTCCCTTCCTACGTGTAAACCAGTTTCTCTAAAAATAAACATCTAGTTGTGTGTCTAAATATATCATATTCTTATTGCATATATTTACGTACATATTACATAGATATATCTATCTACTATCTATATATATATATATATACATATATATATATATATATATATATATATATATATTCAGTACTGAACTTCTGCCTGTCATTTTCCTGTGGTGTTTGTTTATATAATGAAGTCATGTGCAGCTACTGTGATTCTTAACACACACACACACACACATATATATATATATATATATATATATATATATATATATATATATATATGCATGTATGTATATATATCCATATATACACACACACACACATATATATATACTATATATATGTGTGTATGTGTTTTAGGATTCAATACATGCTAAAAAGAAAACAGCATTCATGTCTGGAATCCGTGGCGACTTACAATTCGTGGCACAACTTTCTTTTAAGACGGAACGCTTATCAATTTACTCATTGGGAGTTCTTCACTGTACTAGTTCCGTTCGCCCCACAAAATTCCGGAATGATTGTCTACACTTATAGGGAAAGTTGCCCTCTTGTTAGTTGTATCGAGACGAACGGAACACGCAATGGGAATTCAGTCTGTGAAATCGAAGGATTTCGTTAAATCGCGCTTCCTGACCAAAGGCAAGTGAACAAGAGAACATTTATCGAAACGTTTAGCATGCAGCTCCATACATTCATTATTGCTCAAAGACAACACGTTCTGTCTACTTTCTGGGTTTGAACTCGGGAGGCCAACTGGCCAGGCAGGTAGGCAGTCAGTATGGCGAGATCTCAGGGCGATCTTCAGCCATTTACCCATTTCCCATCTCCTCAGATCCAATTTATGCAAATACATTTTTTTTTCTAATGTAGCAGAATTTTTTCCCTCGACTAAAGATAAAACCAGAAATGCATTAATCAATATTGTCCAGCTGTCAAAAGTGGAATCTTATTAACTAATGAGTAATTCTTCTCTCTCTCTCTCTCTCTCTCTCTCTCTCTCTCTCTCTCTCTCTCTCTCTCTCTCTCTTATAAGCAAGATGTAACTTAAATCATCAATTCCATGATTCAGAAGTCATCCATAATTTATATTTTATTATGATAAGCAGACAAGTACAGAAACATACACACGGGCTCTGAAAATGCTTAGTCGTGTATAAGCAAGGACTGAAGACTTCACTTCCAAAATATGTCACATCTTCAGATAACGGGTCTATAAATCCCCTATTGCTTCCAAAGCTAAGTAAGTTTATTTGAACAAATACAGGCTGCATCTGTTAGCTTGTTAGATCTTCAATAACAATAATGGACCTTTGATGACATCTTTTAATTTTAAGACGCTGTGCTTAGTTTCGTCTTCACACCACTCACTAGAAAGAACAACCCATCTTATCACACTATTTCATACTTGAAGTGTTTATCTGGAGTTATTGCATACAGCAGAGCTAAACTTTATACTTCACTGACCAAGGCTTTGAGTTTTAATGCGGGATGGGTGTAATTATAAAAAAAATAATAAATAAAAAATAATTTATTCAGCACAATTCTTCGGGCTAAGTGAACTGAACTATGTTTAATGTAAATCAAATTATTACTCTCTTCAGATTAAATCTCTTTCTTAGTGGTACTCAAACTACAAAAGACTTTTCTAAAAAAAAAAAAAAAAAAAAAAAAAAAAAAAAAAAATGCGTCCTTTCGTAGTTCGTACGTTAAATCTGTAAGGCAAACATGACGTTAATTTTTACTTCTTTTTTTTTTAGCTCAGAGTTTTTATGTGCTAAATTTTACTTTTTCTAAGAAGGGGGCCTGGAATATGGCTGGAAAGCACGGCAAGTCTATGGAATCCAAGCCTGGAATAGCGTTCTTGCTTATAGAAGAATAATGAACCAAGGCGAAACTGATTCACGAAGGAGAAAGATAACAGTAGCGGTGTGAGGTCGCAGCCTCGTGACCGCCAGTGACAGTTTTCGACCAAACTTAGCGTGGGTGGGCTTAAAATGGCTGTAGAAAGGAAATGAAATGCCGACGAAAGCAGGAACTCTGATATTCACGTACACTAGAGTGAGTCTCATTGCGAACTTCGCGGTTAAATGAAAGCCACCGAGAAGCACGGATAACTATCTGTGACTTCAACGCATGAAATTGAGCATTTTCACTAAAATTATCCGCTTATAACATCAAATTATAATTTAACCTTGGCGATGTATAAAAAAGAAACTATATTGCAATATAGCTGTAAAATGTGCACATCTCTAAATGACAGTTAAACTTATTTAAAGCAACGTCTTTGCACAGGATAACGCAATTAACCGTGAACGTTCAATTTTTTGTAGCCTATCGCCTGATATCCTGAAAGCGAACAAGAATTTGGCGTTCAGTGACCCTTGTCACCTCATTTTCTAATCAGCAAAAAATTAAATGTTTACATTTGTTTCTAACGGCGTCATTCGTCCTGAAAAATCCCTAATTTTCCAAGTTATAAACTCACTCAGTAGGAGCTTGATTTTGCTTCATTAACCTTAATGTAGTTAACTTAACATAGGACGTTAAGTTAAATACTTCTAATGTTAGTCTTTTCCAACAGCCATTCTATCTGTGCTTCCTGTCTACCGATTTATTCGTCTTCCGACATGCTCTTAAATTCACCATCTGCTAAAGTATGCCTAGCCTCTGTAAGTTGACAAAAACCTTCCACTACTCTACAAGACGAAATCTTCAACTACTCTATAAAACTGTACATACAGTACTAAGACGTTCTATGGTAACGTCAAATCATCTGAGACAAGTGTATTATATATCCCTGAGTCATACCTAGTTACCGTTCACCAAAACAAGCCACCAGGTATTGTTCAGACGACCTCCTGCGCACGTCAGATACATAGGAAAGTAATCACTGCGAGTACTTCCTTCTAGTATTGAGAACACACAAGGTTGTGCCTGAAGTGTTGCTGAGAATGGAGTTCCCAATGGGTTTTTTGGCCAGTAGCCTTATGGTGGCTAGCATTGTGGAAGGCTACTCAGATGTCGCGGGTTCGTGCCTCCCCGAGGGCGAAGAAAAAATCACTGGCTCTGTATCATGATCAGTTACTCCGGGGGTGGGGTGAGGTTGAAACCAATATTCTTTGGAAGATTGGATTCGAAGTCAGTGGCCCCTTTGGTGTGCTTGTTCCAGGTGAATAGGTTTCATATACTGAAATGATTAATAATAATAATGATAATAATAATATTGGGGATAGTAATAATAATAATTATTATTATTATTTTATCTTTTTGGGGGGCGGCTATCACATTCCTCCAATTTGACTGAGTGGTATTCATAGTGTCGGGTTCCGGGTTGCATCCTGCCTCCTTAGGAGTCCATCACTTTTCTTACTATGTGCGCTGTTTCTAGGAGTACACTCTTCTGCATTAGTCCTATTATTATTATTATTATTATTATTATTATTATTATTATTATTATTATTATTATTAATAATATACAGGCCATATAGCTTTGACCAGCTGCTGGTTAACAATAATGTCAGTTGCATTCTGTCCTGTGGGAAAAGTCAATTGTCAAGTGACATTGCTGAGACGTGTTCTCGAGGTAAACCCGGTGGTGAGTTCCCAAGAGAGCCACCACGATCTGGCTCTGAGGACAAACGAAGAAGCACAGGCTCCAAAGTGACTCTTGGAGGGCTTTTGTTGTGGCTTCTTAAACCTCTCGTTTGACAAGACGCTGGCTGTTCCGGTGTGAAGGCGCGAACCTAGACGAGTACAGACAGATATCTGTTGCTGTTCGAAAGAATTTTCCGAGAGATTAGTTTCTTCCGCGTGAAGCTTTTCAATGAGTGACGGTTAGACAGACCTAATAAAAGCATAACCTCAGGCAGTACTGGAACCTTTACTAAAGATTGTTCCAAATTGAACTTCGATATTAAAGGCATAAAGTGCTGATAGAAAAAAAAACAAGAGAAAAATGCGCCGAAGCAATCAAGTGTTCAGTACAGCGTATAATTAAGGCCACCGAAAATAGATCTATCTTTCGGTGGTCTCGGTACAATGCTGTGTGAGCCGCGGCCCATGAAACTTCAACCACGGCCGGTGGTGGCCTGTGCTGTAGCTTAACCAGGCACACGATTATGGCTACCTTTAACCTTACATAAAACAAAAACTACCGAGGCGAAAGATCTCCAATTTGGTATGTCTGATGAGTTCATGTAGATGATCAACATACCAAATTGCAGCCCTCTAACCTCAGTAGTGTTTAAGATCTGAAATACAAAAAATCATCAGGAAAATTAAACCGAAAAATATACAACAGAGAATGCAAAACAAAACTATGATAATGTTAGCACTGAATAAGCTGATTCTCCCATATGCATCTTTTTTTTTTTTTCTTTTTTTTTGGTGATATGTAAGATGGGTAAAAAAATTAGTGAATCTTAGTTTGAGGCTATACGCTCACAGCACAGAATTCTGTGGCTTGGAGTATTAAAAAACAAACAAACAAACAAACGCGATATTACTCTACCTTGTATACCTGGTGCTCGTTATTTACAAAGTTTAGATCTCTGGGATACATAAGTCACTGAAACCACTCCAGGTGGGACTGTATCTTTTCTGTGTGTACAAATACAGTAAGATATCACTTCGTTGGTACTGTTTCTTTTAAATTGAAGAACCCTCCTACAACTTTTTTTTTTTTCTCTTGCTTCTTTCTCTCCTCTCCGTCTCCCGTCTTCCTCCTCTGCTCTCTTCTCTCTCTCTATATATATTGTTACTAATATATATAATATATATATTATATTATATATATATATATATATATATATATATATATATATATCAATAAGGACATCAAAGGCCAAAATCCCAAAAGGGGGCCCGGAACAGCATTTTTGTTCAACTTTATTGGGACATGTTTCGAGTAGTACTATCACTCGTTATCAACCTACAAAATTAAAATGAATGACATTATAGTTCTTGCAATCAAATTCACAATAATAAAATGACATGTAAAAAAATTATGAGTACGTTAAAAGATAGCTAATACTTTTACCTCACTGTGTTATTAGTCTGCATCCTGCTGGTTTGTATATCGACTTAGTATATTTACTGTTCTTTTGTACCATCCGTTTTTGTGACTTAAAATTTGCATTCTGTTTTATTTTATTTTATCTACTCAATTGTTTCATTTAGCAATTTTTAATTTTTAATTTTTTAAGTATTAGCTATCTTTTAACTTACTCATAATTTTTATACATGTCATTTTATTATTGTGAATTTGATTGCAAGAACTATAATGTCATTCATTTTTAATTTTGTAAGTTTGATAATGAATGATAGTACTACTCGAAACATGTCCCAACAAAGTTGTACAAAATGCTGTTCCGGGTTTTGGCCTTGGAGTCCTTACTGATAGGTAGATGGCGCTTCCCTGCTGGTGTTTCAATTGATATATATATATATATATATATATGATATATATATATATATATATAATATATATATATATTATATATATATATGAGACAGATATCTGTGTAAGTAAAACTGAATGATCATGAGATAATTGGCGAGAGAGAGAGAGAGAGAGAGAGAGAGAGAGAGAGCTTGAAAATGAATGTAAAAGGCTGAGTAAGAAGTATGGTTGCAGCTAAGAAAGTCAGCAACGTTCATCCCAACAGCAAGACTATTGTGGTTGCAATGATCTGTTTCATCTTTAATTCATGAGTTACCTGGTCCTCCGAGTATGCAGATTTCTTTGGAGTTGGGGGGAGGGGGACCAGGGAGTGGAATGTCAGACGCTGAATGCTTAGGGAAAACTAGGAAAAATTCGGTTATGAAAACTGACAGAAATAGAACTGATATTCTGACATAGAAGCAAATCTGCAGACACTGAAGGGAAGAATAGAGAGAGAAGAGAGATGTAAGGAGAAGGTGCTCGACGTAAAGCACGTGAGAGAGAGAGAGAGAGAGAGAGAGAGAGAGAGAGAGAGCTGAATTTGTGGTGGTTCCTTCTTCTTCAGTGGAGAGTGCAACGTCCGTTCGGACGCTCACACCCGAAAAGTGGGTCACCTGTTGCTCCGCCTATATTGTAACTCCTCCCACATCTTTCACTCTGTATGAGGCGCTGTGCTACCCCTCCACCCTCCCCCCAAACGTTCTCCTCCTCCTACTAATACTACTGTACTTTTCTCCACCCATCCTCTTGCACAGAAACATCACGTACTCCTTTCGGCAGTCCATTCACTGCGCTATTTAGAGTCGTTTTAAAAATAAAAATGCAATTCTTCATGCTCTGAAAGAAGAACAAATGGGATTACATACACTCTGTCAATAAAATAGGCGTTTGCTTAGCTCCATTTGCAGTGGAATGACATAATCAGTGATGTAGCACCATGAGGAGATCTCTAGATTTCACGCAGAAACCGCCTCTTGCAACATTCGGCTCCCGTGTCGGCGGCTCCCTCCTAATCAAAAGTGCATTATATAACCCTGTCACACAATTACTTGCAGCTTTTCAGCTCAGTGTCGCGTTGCACGGAAAATATCTCAACAGTTGCAGCTCCGTTAGATTCGTAGTTTATGCGTAGAAGTTGTAGCTGTGAATGACGATTATTAAAGAAATAAGAAGCGTTTCCTTATACGCATCGTCTCCCGGGGCTGAATTCGAGGGTCAGCGCGGAGATCACGAGATATGGGACGGCTCTCCTTGATGCCAGGCGACGAGAAAGATTGACAACGAACCGACACGTTATAGTGTCAATAAATTAGCTCTTTACCTGCATCACCAACTCCCGCACTTAGCCATCAATTATTCCACTCATTTTTTTCCTCAGTTTGAAAATGAATGGCTACTACTCTATTCGGGTCAGTGACCCCTTAACCTTCTCGGCGGATAAAGTTGCATGTCAATAAAGTGGCGGAGTGGACTTAATTTACAGGATTCAGCTCGTGCTTACGTTTTGCAAAGTCACTTTTTAGTACGAAGCCACAGCATCGCATTTTCTCTTCACGTTCAGAGGTTGATACTGCAGGGTGTGGGTGGGGGTGGGGGAAAAAGAAAACAAAGAAAAAGAAATCAGAGAATAGGTCGTTGACTCAACGCAGTGAGTTTAAAACGTGTTTGCAGCTTCTCAGGTGTGCCATTGGATTACAAAATCGGGAGGGGAATTTAATTACAGAAGAAAACAAAAATAGGTATAATGAAATCGGTATATTACTCACTGAAGTGCTTGAACTCCTGTCAAGATTAAGTTATTTCAGTCTTTTTCTATTTTCGATTTGATCATGTGCTTAAAACGATCCTGTTCCTCAGAGCCCAAGGGGCCATTTGCCAGATCTAGTACTACTCTCTCTCTCTCTCTCTCTCTCTCTCTCTCTCTCTCTCTCTCTCTCTCTCTCTCAATATGCATACATGTGCAAACGCACAGACCCACCGACGTACACAATAGTTACACAGATGTACAACAATGCTTCGAAAAATATGACCACGTTTATCTACTTACATAAAAGTGTGTCTTCTGTATACGAAAATTTGCATAAACCTTCATACTAGTGCGCTTAATTTGATTTATGAAAATTTGGCTATGATGCCAAGCAGTAGGGCGATTTCTGCAATTCGCCGCTGCGACAGCATACTGAAAGAGGGAACTGGAGAATGGATAGGAACGGAGGTAGAGAAAAAGGCTGAAAATGCGGGTGCAGCTCTAGGCCGATAGGAAGTAGCAGCCTTCAGTAATGTCTATCGTGCACCTCGTGATGTGCGCTGACGGCCGCACTAACCCTATTCGATAGATAGAATACAAAACTTAGGCGCCAAAGGCCAAACACTCAGACCTATGAGCTCATTCAGGGCTGAAACGGAAATTGACACTAAAAAAGTTTGAAAGGTGTAGCAGGAGGAAAACCTCAATGCAGCTGCACTATGAATCAACTGTCAGAAGAGGGTGGAAAGTAAGATGGAAGAAAGAGAATATGAACAGAGGTACAGTAAAAGGAATGAAAGGGGATGCTGCAAAGAACCTTAAGTCATGCTTACAGTGCCACTCAAGAGGTGCACTGGCGGCATTACCTTCCCACGGGGACTATCCCCCCACCCCACTTCGAATTATGTATTCGTTTCATTCTCTTCCTCGTTTGTTTTAGGTCCACATACTACATACAGGCGTCTCTCTCGAGCTCTTTGCATTTTTCTACCACACTGCTCACTCTTGCCTTCATTCTGAAGGTGGAAGATCAGATTTATTTGCAAAGAAGTGCTTGTTGCGAGATATTTGTGTAATGCGGTCCAAGATTTCCGACCTCAAGTTTATGCTTGCTTCTGCTTGTGTTTTTATTCCCCCCCCCCCCCCCCCCCCCAACCCCAACCCCCGCCCACCTCTCTCTCTCTCTCAGAATGTTATCGCTTCTGCTGCTGTTTTTTTTTACCTCTCTCTCTCTCTCTCTCTCTCTCTCTCAGAATTTTTTCGCTTCTGCCGCTGTTTTCATACCTCTCTCTCTCTCAGAATTTTATCGCTTCTGCCGCTGTTTTCATACCTCTCTCTCTCTCTCTCTCAGGATATTATCCAACAACGTGCGTACAACGTACTTCATATGCAATCACCACCTCCGCTGGCTGACATCCTTCAGGGAAAGCACTTCTGGGTGCGTGATGCAGTTACTGGACTCCTTTACGGGCTACTGTGTCTTTGAAATGGAGAAACCCCAATTTTTTAGGGAGAATAGTTCCAAACAGATCGCCAAGCATTTAGAAAAGGTCAGAGTACGTATTCTTATCTCTGCTTATTGCTGTTAGAAATGTACTACACCTTGACCTTCCACCTATCGTTGTCATCTAGGACATTTGATTCAATATCATTATTTGAAATATAACTAAGTACTAGAGAAATCCAGCTGCCATTGAGAAAAAATATGTTTTCCAATGTCAATAGTGCTACAACACTTTGACGTCATCTTAAGTATATTATTATATCCGTTGTTTGTTTATCTTAAGGCCGAATTCATGTTCTTATTCGTATGTGTGTGTGTTCTGTTAATTTCACCGAGCATTTGTGAAGAGTAACACCCAGTAATACCTATAATCAATTACTACCTTTTGGTTTTAAGTAAAACTTGTTCGTTTCATCCACTACTATTGATTGGTTGGCTGATCATGATTTTTGGTACTTTTTAATTTAGACTTCTTCTCAGCTTAATCTAGTCGGGCTCACTGTTTTTGGTGAGCCTGTTTCGTTAAAAATTTAAGTACCTCGTAGATAAACGTGAGGTTGTCTACATTGACAGATAACTTTCGAGATATTCCTGCAGCCCAAGTGCTATTTCCTCTTGAAATGGTCATCTCTGGAAAAGCACACCAGAATGTGCTCATCACATAGAGGATTAACACAGAGGCACATTCTGTGGTTATACCCAGATTTCTAGATCCTTTGAAGCCTATCTCACCTCGGATCCTCTCACATTTCGTGACAGTAATTTAAAACAATTTCCTTCGTCCACTATATATTTTTATGAAGTAGCAGGGGCGATGACCACCTCTGCTGCCAGGTGTTCAGAATATGAGCGTAAATGACCCTTCCTGTATCATTGCAGGAACTTTTTTCTTGAGAAATTGCCATCTAATGGCACTTTTAGCCTCCTTGCCTGCTAGTTCATTCCCTTGCAAACAGTTACCAACAAAAGGTCGCAGATTTGTGCCTGAAGACACGAAAGAGCAACGTTTGGGCTTTCTGAATCAGAGTAAATACAGTTCAACTTTTTCCGTAGGTCCAAGATACTTGTCGAGTCACTGTGAATATCAGTTTTACATTTTTTTCTTGTGCACAAGTTTCAGATCATTGGCTATAGCTGTTGCTTCACCAGTGAAAATTGAAGGAGTTTGTTTATTTTTTCTTCTTTTTCATTGTACTTTTAGAGCATATGCTTATTTCTAGAAGGAACGATAACTGCACAATATTCAAATAATCTAGTTCTAAGATTTACTGAACTTTTGCCATCATCATTTAATTCTTCAAGCTGTCTGAATTATGAAGTTTTGAGCCCCTCAGTCGCAAGGGTCACAGCAAACCTAGCTCAAACTGAGTTTAATCTGACGGCATTGTGAGCACATTTGAAGACTCTTAAAGGGTGATCTGAAACCTCCTGTGCTGATTCTAAGCCCCATACTACAAACTACGTCCAGTTCCTTTACTTTTGATTTATGAGCATAAGAATACGCTTGGCAGTCATTGCCCGGTTTGGATCCGTACATTACATTATAGTGACTTCTCAGTAATTTTATCAGCAGCCCAGCTAAAAAAAACCTTGATACATCGTATACAATATTTAGTGATTTTCTATAGCAAGTTCCATACAGATTTTGATGGCTTAATAACATGGTGGAGTCAGTAAGTGTGTGCATCCATATAAATCTGCCAAAACTAATTATGAAATGAGCCTTTCAAATTTGTTGAGAAACACCTGGAACATTCTCACTAAAAACAGTGACCCCAACTAAGTAAGGATTGAGCTGACAGGAAAAAGATTATCATGTTGTTTCACAATAGATGGCAATGCAGAAATGGTCCCAATGCACATTTCACATTGTGCATTACATAATGAATTTACGTTTGAAAAATTATTCAAATATATGCCTTCCATGAAAATGTATTCATTCACCCAATAGCTCAAATTGGAGTAATTATCCCCAACTCCTAGTGGTACAATCTTAAAAAATGCATTTTATTCTGTAGAAATTGGTTATCACCAATTGGCTTGAGCATATCATCTTACATAAGTTAAATGTCTTTCATAGTACAGAAGTAAGAACACAAAAGATAGAGTTGTAGCAACTATGTACTTTGTATATTATATTTACGTTCGTTTTTTCACACTTATACAATTTGTATCCGACTTCAAACCTGCTAAAACCAGTTTTCATTCTTAAACTGGCTCTGATAATGTTTAATACATACAAGGTAATTCTCAACATAGTAGTCAAAGGAGTCACTAAAGAGAAAAGAATGGCCTATTTATCTACAGAAGAGCAACACTTAATGAAGACACTAACTTTGTTAGGGACAGATCAGTGACAAGGTGCTAGGAGTCAAGACAATGTTGCATTCAAATTTGTCAACATTAAATTTCAGCATACTTGGATATTATATAAGGAAGTGAGGACTCTTACATCTTTAAATGAAGTAAAATTTTCTATTGTATTTTTCTTGTATTTTTCACTGATGGCTTCATAATGAGTAACATATTTTTTGAAATGTTAACTGCAGTTACAGAAACATTTTCCAAAACCAGTTAAACATTTTTAGTAAGTTGAGCAATTTTCAAGTCTATACGTAACTGTATTTTCAACAATCCAATTTACAACCAACACGTTTACCTCTTTCACCGAAGAAAATTTTAAAATTTGGACTTAACAATACAAAGCAGTTTGTATACAATTTCAAACAACTGCTTCAACATCATACCTAGTGTTTAGCATCTAGTTATGTTTAATGACAGAAAAATTCTATGATTATTTGTCAGGCACTGATTGCAGACATATTCCCATCCATCAAAAAAGAAACATTAATACTTTTGTTACAAAAACATTCAACATTGGTTACTTCCAACCTTAAATGGTTATATCCTTTAACTTCCATCATTTAGAACACACCATTAATTATAACTATCATTTAGAACAAACTATTAATTATAACTATTTTTCACAGAGAGCAACATAATCAGACAAAGACATACAAAGGACAATCAAATTCTGTCATAGTCATTACTATTTTATCTATAAATTTCACCTATATTACAGTATTACTCTCTTGCATGAATCCACAGTAATGTACAGGACCTGATCTAGATCAAAATATTAACCTAGTATACAGAAATACATATTTAAATAATGCAAAATCTAGATCATCTTACAAAGGCCAATTCCATTGTCCCTTGGGGGGTTCCTGAACAAGAGGTTCCCACGGCTTCCACTCCAGCATCTTTCGGGCCAAACTAAGCTCACTGCTTGCCTGAACAATAACTTCTTCAATCTGGCCACAATTGATTGCCTGTTCCAATTTAGCAACATCCGGTTCCTAAGAAATAAAAAACAAACATTTAACTTTTCGTATTGAATTTAATTTTAAAGAGGAAAATTTCCTTAGTACTATGGTACATCATCTGGAGCATTCACATAATAAAATAATTGTCATTCCATCAAAAGAAGTTACTCTTAAGTTTCCTCAATCCCTGGTTCACTCCTATAATTCCCTGCCTGGTTAACATAGATCTGCATCTAGTCATAAGACGAGGGGAAGGCCCTCAAAATAATGCAATTAACATTTGTGTTAGAAATGTTTATATCCTCATCAAGATACAAACTACTGCCCTACCAGAACCTAACATTTACTTATGTGGAAAGGTGACCAAAGCAGAGTAATAATCCACTTACACTGTCGCCATAAAGTACTGTATAGTACTTCCTCTAAATCAGGCATGTTAACAAATAGGCCAGATTAAAGCAAAAATAAGCACAGTTTTTTTAGTATAATACATTACTGCAAGTGCCAAAATTTCTCAATAGCTTCAGTCATAGGATAAGAAATTAACAAAGCGGTTAAACTTGCCAGTTAATCCGTGGAAGTAGGATTACTTTAACGTCCATTTTGTGGGCCAAAGCTGTGATGTTGAACATTTTTACTGGGATAACAACAGAAACTAAAATCATTGTACTAAACCTGATATTTCATCAAGAATGAAGATTATTTGATGAATGATTTTTGGAAATAGCAACCAATAATGGCAAATGTTCAGTCAACTGACAAAAACTATATGACAAATACAAATGACTGAATTTAGAGTAAAAAGTTATGTACCACCTGATAGGTATGAGTGTGGTGCATGGTGGTCTTTGAAGATTGAGATAACAGTAAACTGTTAGTTAGGAAAGACTTGCTCTTGAATATGATCGTAAGTCTTATGAATAGAATCAACAGACAGAATCTTACTTTATCATTCCAGACTGAGTAATGTCAAGCTGACGTTAAAACAAGCATAACAGAAGTAGAGAGATGGTTACATTTATGGGACTAATGCACTAACTGGGCATAAGCCTTTTTCCCCCCATCTCTAGCTTATTCAGGTAGAGAGGAGATATTGGACATTTCTGATTTCATCCAAATTTCTGGTAGTTGGGTGTCAAATACATTTTCTGTCAGTTTCCAGTCAAGAGACTGCAGTAAATAATCAAAGCATTTCCTGGAAAGTAGGGCAGAAGAAAATACAGAGAAAGGTTGTAATAGGCAATCCCCTCGTTAGTATCTTCTTCATAAGTCTTAAAAAATGGTTTCTTGATTTAATCAGATATTTCACTCCAGTGCCTTTAAAAAAGGGCCTGAAAGATTGTGGCCCTAGAGGACGGTTTCTTCTGATTTCTTCATGGTTGTTGAATGAAGAAAGGAACTTACCTGTTGCTGCCTTGAGTGATTAATATGTCTCTCAGATAGGATACAGTAAAACCTTTAAGTGTATAAAGGAGGGAAGATTGATAGACCCTTTTGATACAAAGATGTTAGTTTGTTTGTACAAACTATATGATGTTTTCCATATAGAGGCGACAATAAATGTAAAATTCTTAAGATATTATCTCTTTACTGAAAGCAAATCACCAGGGACAGAATGAACGAAAGGTATGTGTTCCAAACTACCAAAATATTGACAAGATATCTGTCTTCATCTGTTGAGTTTGAAAAAAAAAATAGCAGAACAGAGACACTGAGCCTGAAATTAAGGCTACTGTATACAGTATTTTGTCAGGTTTTGTATAGGAGTTACTGATCTGCTACTTGAAAAAATTTCTTCATTCTTTAATGTTTTGAAAATTGTTTCCCTGTCTGGTCTTCAGCAATTAACTCATCCTAAATATTCAGACACAAAATTGAGTTCTAATACCTTTCTAATCACTGATCTTGACTTCTTCATTCTATTACCTTAATGGGCAAGTTGTATAAGATACTTCATAATCCTAATCATCCTATGCAATCAGACCTTCCTACACCATAACATCTACCCAGAACCAGTAGAACTGTGGTAAATCCTAATAGTCTTGCCTTTCCTTATATCAAGTTCAGTACCACACAGTTTTCATGAAATTTTTTTCCTGCTGTGACCAAACAGTGGAGTCAGATCTTCAGAAATTCAAACACTTGGTACAAAAGCTTGTCTGTTGCACAGTCTGACAAGACTCTCACCTCTCCTTCTCTTAGAATTACGAGTACCTTTTTATATAAATGTTTATGAAAGGTGGCTTTGTAAGTGCATTCCACAGTGTGGGCTACAGACAGTAAAACAAAGGTCTGTATCTTCATGAAACACATATGCCAGAATACCTGTACTGCTCTAAATCTTTTCATTTAAAAACTCCACATATGAAAATAAAAATGATATTGTTGTGATACAATAAAGTTTGTTCATACTTACCTGGCAGATATATATATAGCTGTATTCTCCGAAGTCCGACAGAATTTAGAACCTTACGACACGCAGTGGGAGGCCAGGTGGTTAGTACCCATTCCCGCCCCTGGGAGGCGGGTATCAGGAACCATTCCCATTTTCTATTCAGATTTTCTAGTGCCACTGTCTCCTGAGGGGAGTTGGGTGGGCACTATGAATATATATATCTGCCAGGTAAGTATGAACAAACTTTATTGTATCATAACAATATCATTTTGTTCATGAGACTTACCTGTCAGATATATATATAGCTGAATCCCACCATTGGAGGTGGGAAGAGACAGAATAGGATTTAGGAAACAAATTACATGTAGATGATTGACACCTTGGTTCCTTACCTGTTAGCATAGCTGACTTCGTGATTACTGTCACCCAAGTCTGCTTCTGCTTTACTAGTCTCTCCAGCAAGGTCCTGACCAAGCCTAACATAAGTTAATATAACATAACTTAGGCTAAAGAATGGGAAGTCCGCCTCTGGCGGCCGACCCAACAACCATAAACAAACACAATAAAATTAAAAACTCTTCCTAACCATTTTCTAAAGGGTAGGATGAGTGCTACCTCCTGACCCCAAAATTGTATCTGCGGAAACGTATGGCCCTAGCGAACAGCAGTTCTCATATGTTGTTTTCACATCCCTCAGGTAGTGTGAAGCGAACACAGAGTTGCTTCGCCAAAAGGTGGCGCCCAGGATGTCACTGAGTGCCATATTCCTCTGAAATGCCACAAAGGTTGCGATCGCCCTCATCTCGTGAGCATTCACTTTAAACAGTTTAAAATCACTGTCCTGACAGGATGAATGAGCCTCCTCTCAAGAACGCCAGAGCATTCTTCGACATAGGCAAGTCTGGCCTTCTTACAGAACACCACAAATTTTCCAAAGGACCTCGACATTCCTTCGTCTTATGCAAATAAAATTTGAGAGCCCTGACAAGGCACAGGACTCTCTCTGGCTCTTGTCCAACAATTTCAGCCATACCCATGATCTCAAAGCTCCTGGGCCAAGGGTTAGACGGGTTTTCATTCTTGCCTAAAAACGTCGGGCTCAAGGAACAAACGGCGTTATGCCCTTAAATTTAAAGCCTATATGCTTGCTGATGGCTTGAATTTCGCTAACTCTCTTCGCCGTCGCCAGAGCAGTTAGGAAAACAGCCTTTCTGGTCACATCCCTCAAAGTTGCAGAATGGAGAGGTTTGAACAGACTGGACGTCAGGAACTTCAAGACCACGTCCAAGTTTCAGGAAGGTAGCTTAGGCTGAGCCACCTTAGTGGTTTCAAAAGACCTTAAGAGATCGTGAAGGTCCTTGTTGCTAGCTAGGTCCAAACCTCTGTGTCTAAAGACCGCTGACAACATACTCCTGTATCCTTTTATTGTTGGGACTGCCAGCTTTTCTTCTTTCCTTAGATAAAGGAGGAAGTCAGCTATCTGATTCACAGAGGTCGTGGTTGAGGAAATGCCCTTCTTCCTACACCAACTCCTGAAAGCGGCCCACTTCGATTGGTACACCGCAAGGAAGCTCTCCTTGCATTGGCAATAGCTCTTGCCACTGGTCTTGAAAAAACTCTCGCTCTGGCCAACTTTTTGATAGTCTGAACACAGTCAGACTCAGAGCGGGGAGGTTTTTGTGGTACCTCTCGAAGTGGGGCTGTCTGAGTAGATCGACTCTCAAAGGTAGCGTCCTCGGGAAGTCTACTAAGAAGGTCATGACCTCTGTGAACCATTCCTTCGCCGGCCAAAGCAGGGCGATTAACATCATCCTCGTCCCTTCCGACGTTGCAAACTTCCTGATGACCTCTCCCAAGATCTTGAACGGGGGAAAGGCATACACGTCCATCCCTGTCCAATCCCAGAGAAGGGCATCTACCACTAATGCTCCTGGATCGAATACAGGGGAGCAGTATAGAGGAAGTCTCTTCGTCCTCGATGTTGCGAACAGATCTACCAAAGGACGTTCCCATAACTTCCACAGTTCCTGGCAAACCTCTTGGTGAAGGGTCCATTCGGTCGGAAGCAGTTGCTCCAGCCGACTGAGTAGATCCGCACGGACGTTCTCGACTCCTGCCACGAACCTCGTAAGGATCGTTACCTCCCGTGCTTGGGCCCACAACAGGATCTCTCTTGCTAGGCCAAACAGGGACCGAGAGTGTGTTCCTCCCTGTTTCTTGAGGTAGGCCAGAGCTGTGGTATTGTCCGAGTTGATCTGGACTACTCGGCCTGAAACTTGTTCCTCGAAGAACTGGAGAGCCAAATGAATTGCCCCCAATTCTTTGAGATTTATGTGCCAGGACACCTGTTCCCCTCTCCAGGTGCCTGACACTTCTTCCCCCCCTAGTGTTGCTCCCCATCCCGAGGTGGACATGTCGGAAAACAACACTAGGTCGGGGCTCTGAAGCTTGAGAGAAAAACCCTTTGCCAGCTTTGCAGGGTTCGAGCCACTACCTTAAGTGATCCTTTACTGGTTTTGAGATCCTCAAGATCACATCTAGATCCTCCTTGTTCTCCCAGTTCTCCACAAGGAAAAACTGGAGAGGTCTGAGATGCAGTCTCCCCAGGGAAACAAACTTCTCCAGCGAGGAAATGGTCCCCAGCAGACTCATCCATTCCCTCACCGAGCATGTTTCCTTCCCCAGGAAGGCTGAAACTTTGTCTAAGCATTGCTGCTGTCATTCCTGGGACGGAAAAGCTCGAAAAGCCACTGAATCCATCCGAATCCCCAGATACACGATGGACTGCGTTGGGATCAGATGGGACTTTTCAAAGTTCACCAGAAGTCCCAAGGACTTTGCCAATTCTAGCGTCGTATGAAGGTCCTCCAGACACCTCGACTCCGACGAGGCTCAAATGAGCCAATCGTCTAAGTACAGAGAGATTCTTATACTTGAAAGATGAAGCCATCTCACCACATTCCTCATTAGAATCGTGAAAACCATCGGGGCTGTGCTTAGCCCGAAGAAAAGAGCCCTGAACTGAAAAACTTTCCCCCTCAGGACAAACCTCAGGTACTTCATAGACTGAGGATGGATGGGGACGTGAAAATAGGCGTCCTGAAGGTCTAACGACACCATCCAGTCGCCTGGTCTTAAGGCTCCTAGAACCGACTGAGGCGTCTCCATCTTGAATTTTTGTTTTTCTACAAAAAGGGTCAGCCTGCTGACGTCTAGGACTGGTCTCCATCCTCCCGACTGTTTCTGCACCAGGAACAACCTGTTGTAGAAACCTGGGGATTCCAGGTCTAGGACCTGTTCCACAGCCCTCTTTTCGAGCATTTACTCGAGCAGATCGAAAAGAATCTGCTGCTTCTCTCGATGGTTGGAGGGTGACAGATCCCTGGGTGTAGTGCACAGAGGGGGAAGTTTGAGGAATGGGATCTTGTATCCCTTCTCGATGACCTCGAGGGACCAGCTGTCCGTCCCTCTCGCTCTCCAGGCTTTTCTAAAGGAAAGAAGCCTGGCTCCGACTGGTGTCTGAAGGACTTACGCATCATTTCTTACCCCTGAGCTTGGAAGGGGCTCTGCCTCTGGGCAGACCTCTTCCTCGAGGAAGCTCCTCCGCGAAAGGGTTTCTGCTTCCTAGAAGTCTGCCCAAGCGTAGTAGCCGAAGGGACTGCTGGACATCTGGATGACTGGGCTAGGAGGTCTTGAGTAGCCTTCTCCTGCAGGCTGACGGCTAGATCCTTGATCATAGACTGGGCGAAAAGATGGCTCGAAAGAGGGGCGAACAGCAACTCTGCCCTCTGTGAGGGAGAAACAGACTTCGCAGTGAAGTTACAATACAAAGCTCTCTTCTTCAAGAGCCCTGTACAAAAGTGCAAAGCCAGTTCCTCCAAACCATCCCTGACGGCCTTGTCCATGCACACCAAAATGCTGGACAGCTCCCCAGACTAATCGAGTCCAGACTCCGCGACTGCAAATCCAGGACTCCCAAACACCAGTCCAGAAAGTTGAATACTTCCATTGTCCAAAACAGTCCTTTCAGATGATGGTCTCATTCAGAAGGAGTCCACGACACCTTCGCCGAGGAAAGGAGGGACCTCCTTGGAGCGTCTACTAGGCTGGCAAAGTCTCCCTGGGAAGAGGAAGGAACTCTCAACCCAACGTTCTCTCCCGTTTCGTACCAAATCCCTGCTTTACCACTCAGTCTCGACGGAGGCAGAGCAAAAGAAGTCTTGCCTTGGGCCTTCCTAAAATCCATCCAGTCGTGGATCTTCTTGAAGGCTCTCTTCATAGAAAGAGAAGTCTTCATTTTCACAAATCCCGGCTTTCTACTCACTTTCGATGAAGCTAACTGTGAAGGAGGAGAGCGTGGGGCCCGAGGGTTGGAACTTGTCTCCAAACAATTCTCTAAGAAGGCGGGCCAAGATCTGGTAATCTGAGGATGAAGACGACGTAGCAGGCTGCTCTTCATCTGCGGCCTCCGATGAACTTCCTAACTCTCCCTCTTCCACGGGAGCAACAGACGAATCCACCAAAGAACTAAGAGGTCTAAGACCTTTAGGCCCAACTGTCAAGAGGGACCTCCGCTGCGAAGAAGAACTCGGCGCACAAGGCTGAGCGTCTTTTACAACAGCCTCTGAAGCGTCTGGAAGATCTGCGAAGGAAGCGTCCTGATGAGCGTCCTGACGAGCATCCCTACGAGCGTCCTGACGGGCGTCCGGAGCGTCATGCCTAGCAGCATGCAGAGCATCACGAAGGGGAGCGAGAGGAGCGTCTTGTCGAGCAGCAAGACGATCCCTGCTGCGATGAGCCTTACGGTCTTCCTCCCTCTCAACAGAAGAGTGTCTGGGGAGACGCTCATCGCACCCTCTAGACAAGCGCTGGGGTGCCGAACAAAATCTAGAGGGGGACGAAGCAGGTGAAGGAGACGAACGAGGAGAAGGAGAGGAGGACTGCTTGGACCTCTTGATAGGCAGCCTCGAGTCCTTCCTGCGTCGACGCGGCTCTGCAACTCTCTCAGCAATAAACGAAGCTAACTGCTGCTGCATAACAAGGAGCATCTTCTTCGTAGGAGAAGACTCCTTCTCAGGAGAAGGGCTGATCCTGTGGGAAGACGAGGGGCGAGGGGACGCCTTCTTCCTTCTCACAGGAAAAGCTACAGCTCTCTCCCTGGAGCGACTGGGGAACTCAACAGCGTCATCCTCTGATGACGTCCTGGTCCTCTTCTGCGGTGGGAAAGCGTCAAAACTCTCCGGAGACGACCGAAAAGCATCTGGAGAAAAGGGACGTGAAGCGTCCTCCTCTCTGAAGCTTCTCTTCAAAGGACGAGAGTCCTTCCGAGAGCTCCACCCCTTGCGCGGGGAGGACGCTTCGGAGGACGAGAAGCAATCCTAAAGGATTCGTGCATGAGCACGATCCTTGGCAGCCTGGGAAGCGTCAACAGGACCTGCCGAAAGGACGCCAGATCGGTGGGGAGCCCCCATAACCCTCTTTCGGCTTTCGACTTGCCCACTCCCTGAGTCCTGGGAGTCCGACAGAGGTCCAGGCCTAGAGGCATTATAGGGCCGATCTGACGGCCCCTTCACAACACTAGGGGCACTATAACTGCACTTCACCACACCACTTTGTAAAGCGAGCACTTTGGATTCCAGGTTACGGATGGACTCCATAATCACAGACAGGGCATTACCCTCCGCAGACACAATCTCAGGGCCCAAAGGCAACACCACAGGGTTAGGGGTAGCAAAGTCTACAGGAGGGTTAGCAGGTGAAAAATTACTACCCTGATGTCCACTGCCTGACACGCTCCTGGAGGAAGACCTGATCCTGTCACGCTCTAACTTGCGCACATAGGAATCATACGTCTTCCAGCCTGAATCAGACAAACTCTCACACTCCTTACATTGATCATTTACCAAGCACACGTCCCCAACAACTCGTGCATACAGTGTGGGGATCTACCGAAGCCTTCGGTAGCCTCACCTTACACTCTTCCACACAACATACCCTGAAACTAGCAGAACTAGAACCAGACATCTTATTCAAGAAAAATCAAAGCCAAATTCAAAACAGTCCACAATAGCGTGTGCCTAGCCACAAAACCAAAGACAAAAATGTTATTGTTATAATACAATTAAGTTTGTTCATACTTACCTGGCAGATATATATATACAGGCGGTCCCCGGGTTACGACGGTTCCGGCTTACGACGTTCCGAGGTTACGACGCTTTTTCTTAAATATTCAATGGAAAAATCCGTCCTGGGTTACGACGCTTGTTCCGAGGTTACGACGCTGACGCTTCCGACGCTCCGAGTTAACGACGCTTTTAAAAAACGCATACTATGATAAAATCCTTATAGTTAGCACAGTATATTAATAAAAATAAGTTTCTGGTTAGATTACAAAAAAAAAATTTTGAGATTATGATGATTTTCGACACTTTTATGTTGTATTTTTCTATGTTTTTTAGTGACGCCTCATATGCGGAACTAGTTTCCGAGCGAATGAATACATACTAGTTTACATATAACAGTCCAAAAAGCGCAAATAATGAAAAATCATTGCTTGTTTCCAGTAATAATAACAAAACGAAGTTTCTGTTAGATTACAACGCAAATTCCAAGTATCCAAAGAGAGACATTATCCAGTAATTTTGATCAGAGAGAGAGAGAGAGAGAGAGAGAGAGAGAGAGAGAGAGAGAGAGGCGTCTTCCGACGCTCCGAGTTAAGGACAGAGAAGTGTTCGTTTGCGGTTAAACGGCCTCTGACTCATGCCAGTAAATGTTTTGTTGATACTAATAATATAAGCCTATTTAAAGATACGTTTACTTTAATTAGTCTATATGATACGTAAATAGTAATCAACTGTTCTTGTAGCCCTCAATATTTGGCATAATCGAAGTATCCAAAGAGAGACATTATCCCCAGTACGTAATTTGATCAGAGAGAGAGAGAGAGAGAGAGAGAGAGAGATGAGAGAGAGAGAGAGAGAGAGAGAGAGAGAGAGACGCTTTGGCAAACAATGGTCTCGGGGGTTTTTATAGCTTCCTTCTGCTTGATGATCGTGGATATTGTAGAAGGATTTCGACCATACTCGTTTGCCAATCGACGATAGACGAACGCCTCGTTCATGCTTTGCTATAATTTCATGTTTTGGCTTCCATCGAAATCATTTTCTTGGGTTTTTTCTTATCACCTGCTTTGTCTTTAGCTTTGAGACCCATGGTTAATAATAAAATAGACAAAATAATACGAAAAATAGGCGCAAATACAACGAACTAAACAACGACGTGTTAACATGCAGCACAACAAACAAACAGACTGAACGCCATTTATCGGTCGCCTATACAACTAACACTCATCGCAAAATCGTATCTCCAAATATTTCGTTGTATATCAAAGCTTGTATTTTCGCAAATTTTCTGTTATATCTCAAAAACATTCGTATATTAGGGCAATCGTATGTCAAGTTTCCAATGTAATTTGATCAGAGAGAGAGAGAGAGAGAGAGAGAGAGAGAGAGAGACGCTTTGGCAACAATGGTCTCGGGGATTGACGTAAACGTTTATTTTCTGAAACAGATAGGACAGAGAAGTGTTAGTTTCATTAAACGGCCTCTGACTCATGGCAGGAAATGTTTTGTTGTACTAATATATAAGCCTATTTAAAGATACATTACTTTAATTAGTCTATATGATACGTAAATAGTAATCAGCTGTCTTGTAGCCCTCAAGATTTTGCAAAATCACTCCAGGTTGTACATAAAAACTTTCAAGAATGTAGTGTCACCAGAGGATTACAATAGTTTTTACCTTCAAAAACCAGCATTCTTTTATGAAAATAACTCCAGGTTGTACATAAAACTACAGGAACAACATGTAGTGTAACCAAAGGATTACAAAGTAAGGTTTTTATAACTTTTTATTAGTTTAAGACATATTTCCAAGCGTCGTTCCGGCTTACGACGATTTTCGGCTTACGACGCGTCTCAAGAACGGAACCCCGTCGTAACCCGGGACTGCCTGTAGCTGTATTTTCTGACGTCCGACAGAATTTCAAAACTCGCGGCACACGTAGTGGGCGGCCAGGTGGTAGTACCCATTCCCGCCGCTGGGAGGCGGATATCAGGAACCATTCCCATTTTCTATTCATATTTTATTCATGACCCTTGTCTCCTGAGGGGAGGAGGGTGGGCACTCTAATTATATATATCTGCCAGGTAAGTATGAACAAAACTTAATGTATTATAACAATAACATATGTTCATGAAACTTACCTGTCAGATATATATATAGCTGAATCCCACCTTCGGATGGTGGCAGAGACAGAATAGGATTTTAGGAAACTTAAAATTAAGTAAAAGATTTACTTCTTGGTTCCTTGCCTGTTAGCAAAGTAGACTGTGATTACTGTCACTTAAGCCTGCTTCTGCTTTTATCAGAGTTGCCAGCCAGGTGTAGACCTGTAGTGCTGGTGCACTCTGGATGCTCTGTCAACGGGGACGTGACCTCAATGTGACAAGACCATCTAGCCAAACATATGGGAGTAACACAGCAAACCGACCACCACCTGACCAACTAACCAAAAAACAAAAAAACCCTGACAGTTTAAACTAAAGAATGGGAGATTTCCACAGAAGATCTCACCATCAACCAAAAACACAATAATAAAACTAACCTAAACTAAGCTAAGGGATAGGGAGAGAGCTACCTTCAGCCCACAAAACTGTGTCTGCCGAAATGTAAGGCCCCAAAGAACTACAGTTCTCGTAAATCGTTCTCACATCCCGAAGGTAATGTGAGGCGAATACGAGGAATTGCTCCTCCAAAAGGTGCTATCAAGGATATCTTGATAGACATATTCCTTTGGAAGGCAAGAGAAGTAGCTACGGCTCTGACTTCGTGAGCTTTCACTTTAAAGAGGCTCAAATCAGTCTTCTGGCAAGATGAATGAGCCTCTTTAATGACGTCCCTCAAGCAAGAAAGCCACAGCATTCTTCGACAATGGCAAATCTGGTCTCTTCACCGAGCACCAGAGATTACCTGAGGGACCTCTTATCTCTTTAGTTCTATTAACATAGAACTTGAGAGCCCTGACAGGGCGCAGGCCTCTCTCTGGTTCTTGACCCACGAGACCCAAACATACCTTTGATTTCAAAGCTCCTCGGCCAAGGATTAGACGGGTTCTCATTTTTTGCCAACCAAGAAAGACGGGTCTCAACGAGCAGACAGCGTTGTCCCCCTTGAAGCCCACTAGGCTACTGAACGCTTGGATTTCACTAACTCTCTTCGCCGTCGCCAGAGAAGCTAGGAAAAGCGCTTTCCTCGTCAAGTCCCGTAGAGAAGCTTCGTGGAGAGGCTCAAAGGGACTTAACATTAGATGTTTCAGAACCACATCGAGATTCCATGAGGGTGGTCTTGCCTGTGGAATCTTGGAGGTTTCGAACGACCTTAAGAGATCGTGTAGATCCTTATTGTCGGAGAGGTCCAGTCCTCTGTGGCGAAAAACGGCAGACAACATACTCCTATAACCTTAATGTAGGAACTGCCAATTTCTGCACATTTCTTAAATAGAGCAAGAAATCTGCTATCTGGTTCACAGAGGTCGTGGAAGAGGAAATTCCTTCCTTTTTGCACCATGCCCTGAAGGAGGCCCACTTAGATTGGTAGAGGCTCTTCGAGCATTAGCGATTGCTCTCGCAGCTGCCTTCGAAAAGCCTCTCGCTCTGGCCAACTTTTCGATAGTCTGAACGCAGTCAGAGCCAGAGCGGAGAGGTTTGGTGATACCTTTTGAAGTGAGGCTGTGCTTGAGTAGATCTCTCCTCCAGGGCAACGTTCTTGGGAAGTCCACAAGGGAAAGTCATGACCTCTGTGAACCACTCTCTTGCTGGCCACATCGGGGCAATCAGAGTCAACCTTGTCCCTTCTGAAGCTGCGAACTTCATGACTTCCCCCATGATCTTGAATGGGGGAAAGGCGTAAAGATCTAGGTCTGTCCAGCTCCAGAGCAACGCGTCCACCGCAATTGCCCCTGGATCCAGAACCGGGGAGCAATACAGAGGAAGCCTCTTCGTCCTCGACGTAGCGAACAGGTCGACTAGAGGACGTCCCCACAGTCTCCATAATTGCTGACAGACTTCCTGGTGCAAGGTCCACTCTGTTGCAGAACTTTGATTTTTCGACGACTGAGAAGGTCCGCCCTGACATTCTGTACCCCTGCCACGAATCTCGTCAGGATCTTGATCTGCCTTGCGTCTGCCCATAGCAGAACTTCCCTCGCAAGGAGAAAAAGGGATCTGGAGTGAGTTCCTCCCTGATCTTTAGATATGCAAAGGGCTGTGGTACTGTCTGAGTTGACTTGAATGACCTTGCCTGACACTTTGTCTTCGAAGAACTGCAGCGACAAGATTGCTGCCAGTTCCTTTACATTGATGTGCCAGGCTACCTGTTCCCCTCTCCAGGAGCCTGACACTTCCTCCCCCCCTAGTGTTGCTCCCCAACCGGAAATGGAAGCGTCTGAGAACAACACTAGGTCGGGGCTCAGAAGATTTAGGGAGAAGCCCTCTCCCAACTTCTGAGGGTCGAGCCACCATCTTAAGTGGTTTTTCACTGTGTTTGAGATCCTTAGGATCCCATTCAGGTCCTCCTTCGACTTCCATTCTTCCGCAAGGAAAAATTTGAAGAGGCCTGAGGTGCAGTCTTCCCAATTAGACAAACTTTTCCAGCGAGGAAATGGTGCCCAGCAGACTCATCCATTCCCTCGCCAAACAAGCTTCTCTCCTTAGGAAGGCTGCGACTTTCTCAAAAATAAACCAGCTGCTGACGTTCCTGGGATGGAAACGCCCGAAAAGCCACTGAATCCATCTGAATCCCCAGATACACGATGGACTGTGTCGGGGTCAGATGCGACTTTTCGGAGTTGACCAAAAGACCCAGGGACTTTGCTAGGGCTAACGTCGACTGAAAGTCCTCCAGACATTTTCGTCTCGACGACGCTCTGATCAGCCAATCGTTGAGGTAGAGGAATATCCTGATCCCTGAAGAATGGAGCCACTTCGCTACATTCCTCATTATAACTGTAAAAACCATCGGGGCCGAGCTGAGACCAAAACAAAGGGCTCTGAATTGCCAAACCCTGTTGCCTAAGACGAATCTCAGGTACTTCCTTGAAAGAGGGTGGACGGGGACGTGAAAGTACGCGGTCCTGCAGGTCCAGAGACACCATCCAGTCGCCAGGTCTCAAGGCTCCTAGCCACGACTGAGACGTCTCCATTTTGAACTTGTTTTTCTCCACAAAAAAGATTGAGCCTGCTCACATCCAGGACTGGGCGCCAACCCGACGGACTGCTCGGCACCAGGAAAATCCTGTTGTAGAAGCCCGGTGACCCCAGGTCCAAGACTTGCTCCACCGCTCTTTTTCGACCATCTGGTCTAAAAGATCGAAAAGGATACTTTTCTTCTCTCCCTGATAAGTCGGAGAGAGGTCTCTGGGAGTTGATGTTAAAGGAGGAGGATGTAAAAAGGGGATCTTGTACCCCTGCTCTACGATCTTGAGAGTCCAAGGGTCCGCCCCTCTCTGCCTCCATGCCTCCGCAAAGAACTTCAGCCTGGCCCCGACTGGCGTCTGAAGGACAAGATCTTCATTTGGTGGATTTTGGCTTAAATGAAGCTCTCCTCTCGAAAAAACCTCTCCCTCGAGGAGCTGCTCTCGAGGGGGTGTCCCCGCGAAAGGGTTTGACTTTCTTCAGGGGGTTTAACGAATGAAGATGGAAGGAACTGCTGGGGCGTCTTGAAGACTGTGCCAAGAGGTCCTGGGTCGTCTTCTCCTGCAAACTCGTTTGCAAGATCCTTTACCATAAACTGGGGAAGAGATGGTCCGAAAGAGGCGCAAAGAGCAATTCGCTTTCTGAGCGAGGGAGAAACCGACTTAGCAGTAAAATTACATAGAAGAGCTCTTTTCTTCAGGAAGCTGTTCCAAAATAAGAAACCAGCTCTTCCGAACCATCCCTGACGGCCTTGTCCATACACGACAACACGCTGGACAGCTCCCTCAGACTGAGAGAATCAGGGCTTCTAGACTGAAGGTCCAAAACTCCCAAGCACCAGTCTAAGAAATTAAAGGACACCAAAGTGCGCAGCAGTCCCTTCAAGTGGTGGTCCGTCTCCACAGGAGTCCAGGGACACCTTTGCAGAAGATAAGAGGGACCTCCTCTGAGCGTCCACTAAACTGGAGAAGTCCCCAAGAGCGGACGAAGGAACCTTTACCCCCACGTCCTCCTTGGTTTCATACCAAATTCCTCCTTTCCCGGAGAGTCTAGAGGGAGGAAGGGCGAAAGTGGTCTTGCCCTGGTCCTTCCTTCGAGACATAAAATCTTGTAGCTTCTTGAAAGCCCTCTTGGTCGAAAGCGACGTCTTCATTTCGACAAACTCAGGAGTCTTGACTGACTTAGAAGACGAAAGTTGAGAGGGAGGAGACCTAGGGGCTGCCGGCTGAAACTTATCCCCGAAGGACGAACGTAACAGCCGCACAAGAACCTTATAGTCTAGACAGCCGAAGCTACAGGAGGTTCTTCTTCGACTGAACTCGCTGGACTACTAAGCTCCCCTTCTTCTCTAAGAGGAACTGGAGAACGTCCATCCGGAGAGGGCGTACGTCCAGCAGGCTTAGGCCTGAACAAAGACTTCCGCTGATTGGAAGTCACCGCTTCAGGTACGGAATCGCCCTTACGACGATCCTTTGAAGGACGGACATCCTGTGAACGTAGAGCGTCCATTGAAACAACGGGAACTGTCTTACTAGACACGTCCCTACGAGAGGAAGCGCGAGCTTCCTGACGAGAGGCGCCAAAAGCGTCCTGCTTAGCCAAGCAAGCGTCCTGCTGAGCGTCCTCAAAAGCGTCCTGCTCGTCCGAAGCGTCCTGCTTCGAACGGCGAGCGTCTGCCAAGCGTCCTCAAAAGCGTCCTGCCGAGAGCGCAAAGCGTCCTGCTTCGAACGGCGAGCGTCCTGCTGAGCGTCCTCAAAAGCGCCCTGCCGAGAGCGCAAAGCGTCCTGCTTCGAACAGCGAGCATCCTGCCGAGCGTCCTCCAAAGCGTGTGCGAAAGATCTACTCGGAGAACGAGAACGGTGACGATCCGGAGGCGGAGAGAGAGACGAACAAGACAAGAGAGAATGAGACTGCTTCGTCCTCTTGACGGGCAGCCTGACGTCTTTCTTTCCCTTCTCCGCTTAGGCTCGGACTGCTGCTGGGCGAGTCCTTTGAGCCATGAGAGATGAAATCTGGTCCTGAAGGGACAAAAGGATATTCTTCGTAGGTGACGAAGAAGAAGAAGGGGCAGGACTGACCCTGCGAGAAGGCGAGGGGCGAGGGGACGCCTCCTTCCTTCTCGCAGGTACAGCTACCTGCATCTCAGGGGAACACGCCTGTGGGCGCAACCCAACGTCCTCGTCGGTTGAGACTCTACCTCTCTTCTGAGGAGGAAAAGCGTCATACGCGTCCTCTGAAGAAAGCGGTGACATAGGACGTGAAGCGTCCTCAAAACGAAAAGTCCTTTTCAACGGACGCGAGTCTCTCCGAGCGCTCCACCCCTTGCGCGGGGAGGACGCTTCGGAGGACGAAAAGCAATCCTTCAGGACGCGCGCTCGTGCGCGCTCCTTGGCAGCCTGGGATTTAGCAACAAGGCCTGCCGAAGGGACGCCAGATCGGTGGGGAGCTCCTGTAACCCTCTTGCGGCTTTCGACATACCCACTCCCTGAGTCCTGGGAGTCGATAGAGGTCTAGGCCTAGAGGCATTATGGGGCCGATCTGACGCCCCCTCCACAACACTAGGGCACTATCACAAACTTTCACAGGGCCAGTTTCTAAGGCCAACACTTTCGATTCAAGAGCGCGAATAGACTCGAGAATCAGAGAAAAGGGCGTTACTTCTCCAGACACAGCAATAGGGCCCGAAGGCAACAAAACAGGATTAGGTTGAACAAAATCTACCGGTGTTAGAGGAGGAGAAATATTACATTCCTTACCTTTTGTAGAACTGCTCTTGGAGGAAGACCTCCTGACTCTATCGCGCTCCAATTTACACCGATAGGTCTCATACATCTTCCATTTATCATCTGACAAATCCTTGCATTCATTGCACCGATCATCAACCAAGCAAACATGTCCCCTGCATTCCATACAAACTGTGTGAGGATCAACTGAAGGTTTAAGAAGCCTCACCTTACATTCACTCCTCACACACACTCTGAAACTCCCTGTACTTGATCCCGACATCATGTACACAGAAAAGCCAATCCAAAATCAAAAGCCAATCCACTATTACGCGTGCCAATCCAACAATCCAGAAGTCGATACCAAAAGTCAATCCAGATAATTTAAAGCGAGATAATCCAAAAATCCTAGACGGAGGTACTGCAAACAGTTGTTTCCAGCACCGGCGACAGAAAAAATATGATAGAAAATGGGAATGGTTCCTGATATCCGCCTCAGCGGCGGGAATGGGTACTACCACCTGGCCGCCCACTACGTGTGCCGCGAGTTTTGAAATTCTGTCGGACGTCAGAAAATACAGCTATAGTATATATATATCTGACAGGTAAGTTTCATGAACAAAACCAAAAGTCAATCAGAATACTTAAGTGGCAACAAAGTTTACAAAATCCAATGACGGAGATACTGAAAACAGGTGTTGACAGTACCGGCGACATAGAAAATCTGAATAGAAAATGGGAATGGTTCCTGATACCCGCCTCCCAGCGGCGGGAATGGGTACTAACCACCTGGCCTCCCACTGCGTGTGTTGTAAGTTTTGAAATTCTGTCGGACTTCGGAGAATACAGCTATATACTACATATATATCTGACAGGTAAGTCTCATGAACAAAATGTGTAACCATTATCAAAGTATAAGTACATTTATTTTAAAATTACTTTATTCTGAATGAGGAATGAGCTATGATGCAACATGTAGAAATACAGGTACTTCTAGAAAGAAATTATGTCTAATTATGTCTGTCAGAAATTACTACTTACTGTTTTAACAAGGTTATGACGTTCTGTAACTATCTGCTCAGTGTACTTTCTGTAAGATGAATCCGCAGGCATTTTTTGCAAGCAGCGAAGAATTTTGCCATACAACACTCCTAGTGTATGATGTGGATTGGTTGCCACTGCTAAACCAGCTATTCCAGTGGCCTGTGAAGTAAAAGGAAAATATATTAGTGTTAGTTCCTGTCCCTGTCATTGTTAAATTCATAATTGTCTCTTAATTAGTTAAGTTACACATCTCTGTCATCTGGGAAAGCCTTCATCACATAAACACATGGACCAGATACAGCATATTATGTGTACCTGAAAAATGAAGTTTTTATTGTAAAACTAATATTGTAATACCTACCTGAACACTGAACTAGCCTGGTCACTTACCAGCCCGAACCATCATTATTAAAAATTTACCAAATCTTTGGTTAAAATAAAACGATCAGTGTTGCCAATCTCCTGGCAAACACCCTCGTTACCTAGTTACCAGCCCACCGCTAGTAGCCCTGCCTCACGGGCCGGTCACACCTGCCCTCTCACGTCAATCATAACTCAATAACTCTGTATGAGAGGGGAGGAGGGTGGGAATCATTCAGGTGTTCAGGTAGGTATTACAATATTAGTTTTACAATAAAAACTCATATTGCAATACACCCCCTGACACCTGAACTAGCCCGATTAACAACATTAATTTGGAGGTGGGGAATCAAATCTGCCCGGCCCTCCACTGTACTAGTTGTCCAGTCAATATAATTGAGTACGCGAGTCAGTCTCAAGTTCATTTGTCACTCGTCCAAGCTAATCTCCCATGTGTGGCCTTCTAGGCCTGCCATATGTGGAGGGAAAAACTCCCTGCACCTCTACCCTAAGGTCAAACTCATTGAGTGCGGAAGGGATACAAACCTGTTTCCTCTCAGCTGGCTATGTGCCTCACCTGAGTAGAGGAAAAAACTGAAGACCTCCCATGTGGCTCTCCGCCTCTCATGTATGGAGGGAATCTGAAGACCTCCATGTGCCTCTCGGCCTCTCATGTATGGAGGGAATCTGAAGACCTCCCATGTGGTCTCTCGGCTCTCATGTATGGAGGGAATCTGAAGACCTCCATATGGCTCCTCGGCCTCTCATGTAGGCGAGGAGCCATGCAACCATGTCCATCGCGTCTGCGACGGTGTCGTCGATCGTAGTGATGTCCTCTTGTAGTGTTGTACCTGCCTGTCTGTACTCTGCCTGGTTGGCACTTGAAAGAATACCCTCAGATAGATCTAGGACATGTTCTTTCCTATCTGTCCTAATACTTAAAATCCTCTTGTGATATATCCTATCATGAATACCTTATACATATTCCTAATAGTCGCTCCCTACTCTAATACTAACTCAGACAGCAAGATTGTTGGGTTTAAAAATAGAATTTAGGCCAAAGGCCGAGTATTGGGACCTATGAGGTCAGTCAGTGCTGAAGGGAAATTGAGAAAGTTTGAAAAAGGTGTGGAAAGAAAAAAGAAAAACCTCTGTTGCACAATGAGTCCAGTGTTAGGAGAGCGTGGAAAAGAGGATGAGAGAATATGAGAGATGAAAATCATGAAAAACAGAAAAGTGAGAGAGAGAGAGAGAGAGAGAGAGAGAGAGAGATAGAGAGAGAGAGAAGAGAGAGAGAAACACAATCGTCTAGGATAAAGAGAGAATATAAAATCAGGGAAAAGAGAGAGAGAGAGACGAGAGAGAGAGATGGCGAGAGAGAGAGAGAGAGAGAGAGAGGAGAGAGAGAGAGAGAGAAATTACGATCGTCTAATATCTCCACCTCCGCAAATTGCAGCAAGTTAAAAGGGTATTATCTTAACGATAATACTCGTATAACTCCGTACAGCTATGAAACAAACACCGAACGAGAACTTGTTGCTAATGCGATCGACTCCTATAACAACATCACTTTATTGTATGATCAGCGTTGTGACAGTAATCGAATCCGATAGCAACATCCGTTATTGTATTCATCCGCATGGGACGGTAATTACTGTATTCATGTTTATAAATGCAGCTGAAGCTAATAAGGCAAAATTACGTTCATCAGCAACCTGGACAGAAGTCCCGAGGCTTTTTGTATGAATTCCAACGCAGCCGATGGTAAAAGAAACTAATAGCAGAAAGAGCTCATTACTGTTGTTTTCACCCAGACAAAGGATTAATAAACGTATATAAAGTGTAAGGTTCGTAATACCTATGAAAACGAGTGAAAAACGAACGGAATCCTAAATTTAACGCCATCTAACCCGAGGGAAAAAAAACTAGCTTCCAATGAGACGTATCAGTCAAAATTAAATTTGGTCTTAAATTACATCGTAAAAACACGAACAGTATGACTTCGTTACATAAGTTAAGTATCCAGATATTCATGAATATGCTAACTAACGACAAAAAACATTAGCCGAGACCAAGTGATATGGTTGAATCTGAAGCCAAGGAGAAAAAAAAAAAAAAAATAGACTAGCCGGCATCCTTGTCTGTCTAAAACAACACCTCCTTACAATATGCTGTTTGACGACAAGCTAGTGTAATTGTAATTTAATTGAAAAGTAATAAAATAATAAATTTAAAGGTAATTAAATTAACTTTATTAGGCAATATTAATTTTCAGTTGTAATTGTAATTTGATAATACGACTGGTAATAATTTGTAACTGTAATTGACATAAGCTCAATGTAAATACTGACGGCAATAGTCGTGTTAAACGTATGAAGACGTCATACATACAAATTCCTTATATATGACATCTGATTATATGCCCCAAGATAGATACCTCATTGACTATATTAAATGTCAACATAGTGAAGGACACGTCTCCGTTTAAGACGTTTGTACAAAACTTGGCATAAGTGAGTGTTGTTACGTTAGTCATTTTAGTCAATCAGGAGAGAATGAGATGGATCTGGCGACGCAAACCCGTATTCGTCACCCGCTGATTCCAGCGTGAATGACTTGCCGAGTTCTTTAGTGTTTATACTTACGCCAATATGACGATACAACATAATACAATTATAATGCTTTTAGTCGGACAGAATCCGATCTTCATTCTGTTCGATTACATTCATATTAATTATCCTCAGATCGGATTCTCGTTCGTTTCAATTACACCTGTATTGAATTATCCGAAGTCAAGAATGCCTTAAGCCTACAGCGTTAGCCAATATAAAAACCCCGAACTACCGTATGTTGTACAGCGAATACTTTTAGGTTAGGCTAGGCTACTGAATATGCATACGATATATCATCGTGAACACTAGGCTAACCGTAGTTAATTTTATTCGATTTCTCTTCATACTGAATATCGTAAGTCAATATGCATTGAACGGAGAATTAGTTGATATTAAACAATTATCGTATTAGTATTACATAAAAAGAGGAAAGTAACCTTCAAAGACGAAGGAAAGGGCATATCTGAAAGACCAACCCTGGCCTAAAAGCTTCTGATGCAAGGAACTCGAAGCAGGAAAAAGCCTAAAGATGCTCTAAGGACACTGTGCTTCTAAAAAACTACTACTTTTAATAGAAAAACCGACCCGAAGAAGCCTGCACTTCTCTTCCTAAACTAAACACTATGTAGCCTATTATCCCTACTCGTCTATATCTGACCTAAGTTTTTATCATCCTGAGAACTAACACATCGAGGGAAGGGAAATCTGCTGCCAACACTGCCTGCTCCGCGCAGGGGGGACGGCGGATCTGCCTGTGGGCTTGCGGATCCCCATAACCCCCAGCACCGGTTAGGGCTGATTCTGGAACAGGCAGGGGAGCTGGAAAAGAACGATTAGTAATTTCAGTATCCTATGCTCGATCTATCCTCACATAATCTTGACATAAAATCGGTAACAGAGATGTCATCGAGGGAAGGGGAATCTGCTGCCAACACTGCCTGCTCCGCGCCAGGGGGGACGGCGGATCCTGCCCTCTGGGCTTGCGGATCCCCATAACCCCCAGACACCAGGCTTAGGGCTGATTCTGGAACAGGGCATGGGGAGCTGGAAAAGAACGATTAGTAATTCAGTATCCCTATTCCTCGATCTATCCTCACATAATCTTGACATAAAATCGGTAACAGAGATGTCATACTCGATGTCAGCGTACTCTCAAGACTCTTAAAGAGCACTGTCTCTAAGTCTTTATCTTGATCTACGTTAGTCTCTTCCTGCCTACAGTTACTTCTTAATACGAGACCTTTCCTATGTTTGAGATATCCTAACATCTGGTCCAAAGACCACTCCTGACATTCCAAACATCTGGTCTTTACATTATATTGAACAGGCCTACAATTTACGCATAAGGAATGACTATCGTGTCATAGGGTACATCATCCTTTTCTGCATTGTTGGCAAAGATGATACGTGTTGAACTTCCGCTCGTCGTTTTCTGTGATGTCGTGGCCGAGGATGCAGTAGTCGTTGCGTAGCCTGTGTTGTTTCTTCCTTTGCAGAATCAATGTCTAATGACAAGGTATTAAGAGCAATCCAACCGTAATCCAAAGGGATGCGTAATTCGTCACCAAAATCAATCAAATCAAAGGTGCAAATGAAGGCCGGGCAAGACCAAAAAGGAGTTCGCTGTGGATACATCTGTACTCCACCGCGAACGATAAGTGATTGACGTGAGAGGGCAGGTGTGACCGGCCCGTGAGGCAGGGCTACTAGCGGTGGGCTGGTAACTAGGTAACGAGGGTGTTTGCCAGGAGATTGGCAACAAGGATCGTTTACATTTTTTTTAACCAAAGATTTGTAAAATTTTTTAATAAATGATGGTTCGGGAGGGCTGGTAAGTGACCAGGGCTAGTTCAGGTGTTCAGGGGGTGTATTGCAATCTGACATTATTGTAATCTACTAATACCAATGTTATTTACCGAAATAAATCCAATATATGGTATAAGAAGAAAAATAAAAAAAAAGCACCAAAGACAGATTACAAGCCTCACCAACCAACATACACAAGAATATATAAAATGTAAGCAATAACTTTTTACCCTGCATCCGTCAATCAGCCCTTTCTTGGGCTTTCCTGTTGTGAACACTGAGCCACTAAAGTAGTTCAATTTAAATGCCCAAAGAACATAATGCACTCCTGATTGGTGAAATATTTCCTTTCTATGACATCACTATACACTCACCAGCTAAGTCATGACATAATTCTGTCATATCACATTTATCTGATTCAATATGACAATTTGTCGAAATTGCATTTTTCCTAACTATACAAACCTGAGGTCCTTTAACAATAGGAAGTAGCTAGCGGCAGCTGGAACGGTCGTAAGCTTCGAACAAGGGGAGAACGGTAGTTAACTGCTTGTCCGATCGTCGCGCGCCGCGCGACTGGGAGGTAAACAAATCACTTTTGCTTTTGGCCATGCAAAATACGCAGAGTGAGGGGTGGCATGAGGGAGGGACTTTATGTTAAAGGACCTCAGGTTTGTATAGTTAGGAAAAATGCAATTTTCGACAAATTGTCATTTGTTCCTATACGTAATACAAACCATCGGTCCTTTAACAATAGGAAGACTCACTTCTTGTGGGTGGAATCTGAGTCTTTTGATGAACAGACTGGTGTTCGTCCATCCCTGGAATGCCTCCCTGGTCGTAAGAGCGAGGGAGGGATCCAAGCCTCTGTCCGATTGATGGGCGGGGTGTGCACCGCAGGATCAATGGTCAGACCTCTGGGCCGAGTACTAAGAGAGAGGCAAGCGTATCTCTTCGTACCAGCATTGTAAGAACTTTTTCCTTTACATGAGCAAATGTAAAGTAATGGGTTTGTCTCATGTTGGCATCCACTTTCTCCCCCTTGGTTGGAGAAAGTGGTGGATATTTTACTCCTATCTCTAGTTAAAGAGATAGGATGGAGCTCTGTTGAATAGCTTACCTGCATCGGACTCCTTTCCAGCAAGGTAACGACCGTATCCCTCTGCCCACAGGTAGAGGTAGAAAAAGATGGTGAAGAGAAGCCAGTCACTCTCTCATTCACGCATTCATTCTCCCAGTCATACCAGGAATCGATGCTGTTCTGCCTGCTCGGGTGCTGGGTAAGCTTACACAACGTGTTGAGCAGCCACCACAGGTCCAAGGAAAACAAAGTATCCAAGGACTTGTGGGCAATATCCCGAAGGTAGAAGGACGTGAAGGTGGTCTGGTTGGCCCAGACACCTGCCTTCAGGACCTGCGCCCCACGAGAAGTTCTTACGGAACGCCAAGGAGGGGTCCGATACCTCTGACTTCGTGGGCTCTCGGATGGAGCGTACGGATGTCGTCGCTACCATCAGCTTCGTACGCTCTCCTGATCACCTCACGTAGCCAGAAAGAAAGCGTGTTCTTGGAGACTTCTTTCTTGGTGACCCCAGTGCTAACGAAGAGGCGTCGACACTCAGGCCTGAGATGTCGAGTTCTCTTCAGATAGCGCCGTAGCGCCCGCACAGGACAAAGCAGCATCTCATCCGCATCGTTATCTGTAACGTCCAGCAGGGAGGGGATCGTGAAAGACTCGAACCTGTCGTCAGGGATCGACGGATTCTGAGTCTTAGCTACGAAGTTCGGGAGGAAATCGAGCGTCACAGATCCCCAGCCTCTGGTATGCTTAACCTCATAAGAAAGGCCATGTAGTTCCCCTACTCTCTTCGCCGATGCCAGGGCCAGCAAGAAGAGGGTCTTGAGGGTCAGATCCCTGTCTGACGACTCTCGGAGTGGCTCGAACGGTGTTCGAGTCAGACTCCTAAGGACGAGAGTCACGTCCCACGCAGGGGGCCTGAGTTCCCTGGGTGGGCAAGACCGTTTCGAAGCTCCTCATTAGCAAGGATATCTCGAACGAATTCGTGATGTCCAGTCCCCTCAGTTTTAGGACGAGAGCCAGAGCGGCTCTATATCCCTTAACTGTGGGTACTGAGAGGAGCTTCTCTCGGCGAAGAAACACGAGGAAATCCGCTACCTGCTGAAGAGTGGCTCTGAGAGGAGACAAACCCTGTCTACGACACCAACCACAGAAGACGGCCCACTTCCCCTGGTACACAGCTGCAGAGGACTGTCTGACGTGTCCAGCCATCTCTGTTGCTGCGCTACGAGAAAAGCCTCTCGTTCGCAAGAGATGGTGGATAACAGCCAGCCGTGAAGTTGAAGGGACTGGACTGCTCGGTGGTACCGTTCTACGTGTGGCTGGGCTAGAAGGTTGTGCCAGTTGGGTAGCTCTCTCGGTGCGTCTGCAAGAAGAGCCAGCAGGTCGGATACCAAACGGCTTGAGGCCGTTTGGGAGCCACCAGGATCAGTCTGAGATTGGGAGTGGACCAGCGCTCGACTGATCACTTTCCGAATCAGACAGAAGGGAGGAAAGGCGTAAGCGAAGAGGTTGTCCCAGGGGTGTTGGAGAGCGTCCTCTGCAGCTGCCCATGGGTCCGGCACGGCCGAGAAGAACAACCCTGGATCTTCCTGTTGTGCCGGGTGGCGAGGTCTACGACCGGTCGCCCCCACAGGTTGAAGAGCCTTTCCGCCACATCTTGGTGTAGAGACCATTCGGTCCCTATCACCTGATCCCGACGGCTGAGCTTGTCTGCTACTACGTTCCTCTTGCCTGGAATGTAGCGTGCTGACAGCTCTATCGAGTGAGCCGTGGCCCACTCGTGCACCTGCACCGTCAACTGATGGAGCGGAAGAGACACTAGCCCCCCCTGCTTGTTGACATATGCCACTACTGTGGTGTTGTCGCACATCAACACCACTGAGTGTCCCACCAAGCGGTCCCGAACTCTTGGAGCGCGTTGAACGCCGCCTTGAGTTCCAGGACATTGATGTGAAGGTGCTTCTCGTGATGGTCCCCACCCACCACCTGCAGTCAGCAACTCCTCAGGTGTGCGCCCCATCCCTCGGTGGATGCGTCTGAGAACAGAAGCATCTCCGGGGGGGGAGTGCGTAATGGGCAACTCCTCTTAAGAGGTTCTTGTCGTCGAGCCACCAGGCTAGGTCCTGCCTCACCTTGTCCGTGATAGCCACGGGAAAGTAAGGAGGATCCTTGGCCTGAGACCAACTCTCCCTTAGTCTCCACTGGAGAGACCGCAGGTGAAGACGCCCGTGAGGGACTAACTTCTCGAGTGACGACAGATGGCCGATCACGACTTGCCATTGCTGTGCTGCCTGTTCCTGCCGCGACAGGAACCGGCCGGCTGCCTCCCTGAATTTGCTGATACGCAAGTCTGCGGGAAAGACTTGCCCTGCTAACCGTATCTATCAGCATACCCAGGTACTTCATCTTCTGCTTGGGTTCGAGATCGGACTTCTCGTAGTTTATCACAGATCCCCAGATCGCGACAAAACTTGAGGAGTCGATCTCTGTCCTGTAGCAACTGCGAGCGGGAGCTCGCCAGGACCAGCCAATCGTCGAGATACCTCAGAAGACGTATCCCGTTCGAATGGGCCCAAGCCGACACCAGAGTGAACACTCGCAGTGAAACACCTGTGGGGCGGTTGAGAGACCGAAACAAAGTGCCCTGAATTGGTACACCGTCCCGTCGAAGATGAAGCGGAGGTACTTTCTGGAGGACTGATGGATGGGTATTGAAAATACGCGTCCTTCAGGTCCACCGAAAGCATGAAATCGTTCCCCCTGATCGAGTCGAGCACTGAGCGTGCCGACTCCATCGTGAACCGCGTCGTATGCGAACGAAGCGGTTCAGGGAGAGAGGTCTATCACCGGACGCCAGCCCCCCGATGCCTTCTCCACTAGAAGAGGCGGCTGTAAAAGCCCGGTGACTGGTCCTCCACGATTTCTACAGCTCGTGTTTCGCCAGCATGGTCTTGATCTCCGTCGAAGAGCGTGTCCTTTGCTGATCCCGGACATAGGTCTGTAGATGGACCGGTTTGGAGATGAGGGGGGCCGAGACTCGAAGGGTAGTAGATATCCCTCCCGAAGGACGTCTACTATCCAGTTCTCGGCGCCGTAGCGCTGCCAAGTCGCCCAACAAGGCTCGCCATGCACCCCCCACTTCCGGCAGCAGTGAGAGGGGGAACGCCGTCCCCTAGCGTTTCCCCTCCTCGTTTCGACTTCTTTCCAACACCTCCTCGGGGAAGGGGAAAAGGAGGGCTGGGAGGAGGGCTGGTTGCGGCCTCCTCTCGCGCAGAAGTCGAAACAACTGGAGTCTTCACACGGGGCTTGGACGGTGCAACCGTCTTGCGCCGCCGTGAAGCGCTAGCCAAGCTCTTTGGTTTTGGCCGCAGTTACTCGAGGTTGCCCAGAAACCTTCGAGGACTTGCCTGGTGGACTAAGCGGTCACTCTCGTCAGTGCGCCGCCGTTCCACCGCAGCGTCCACCATCTCTCCCGGAAAGAGAGCTGGGGAACTCCTCAGAGGTCCATTTCTTAGCCCGAGTGCCGCCTCACGCCCAGCCCCCTTGGTCACTCGGGTAAGGACTGCGTCCCTACGCCGAAGAACCAAGTTGGCCCACAGGTTAGCAGTCTGATGGGCGAGGTAAGAGATAGCTCTACCTCCAGACTGGCACAGTCTCCTAAAGGAAGCGTCGTCTTCGAGAGCAGAACTCCCGGAGCCGGCCGCCACCTTGGATATTGTGAGGGACCACAAATCCAACCAGGAAACTGCCTGGAATGCTTGCATAGCGGAGATTCCAGGGCAAGTGCCTCCGCTGCGAGAACCATAGGTTCTTCCGACAGGAGCTGCTGCAGGGGACACACCTGGAGTCAGCCTCGCTAACTCCGGGTTAACTGTTTCGGCAGTATCGGGTCTTCTGATGGCACGTAGAAACGCCTCTGCCCGCTGTAGAGGAGGATGGAGGGGAAGCAGCTTAGAGGACCGTACCTTTTGATTTTTAGCGAGTGCCTCCCGTCCTGAGACGAGATTCTCCACCTGATCCAGGACTGAGTCCGCAAGCTCTGATCGTGGCACCCCATCATCATTTTGGGGGGGGGGTTTTGGGCTCCCTGTGGGACCCCCAAAATGACTCGAGCCGGGACGTGGGCTCTGATGGTGGAGCGGCGATCCTTCCGCGAGGCCATTATGCAGCCGCATCAGCTTAATGACTTCCGCGAAGTTCCTCTGTATCTCGGGCGTCACAGCGTCTTGCGGAGTAGGACCGTCCAGTCCCTCCAACAAGAGCATATCCCTCGATACTCCTCCTTCAGAAGGAGGAACAGCGACAGACCCCTGACGGTCGCCTCCAACTACTTGCGCGTACGTCCTGGTCGGTCCTAAGACCGTGCCTGAGCCGTACGGCGTCATAGCTGGGTCACGAGCGGCGCACCTCTCGTGATCGCTCCTTGGTACCTCGCTCCTCCCGGTATAGCCCGAGGAGGTTGAAGGTACAGGAGAGGCAGACCTGACGCTCCCCCCACGCTCGCTGGCAGGACCAGCGTGCGTAGAGGGCTGCTGCCGATCGTCAACCCGCGGTGACGGTCTAGCAGTAGGCCTAGCGTCGCCGCTCGCTGGGCGATTGGCTCAGCTGAGAACGTCGAGACGCTCTCTAGCGTCAAGGCGAGCTGCCGCTGGTCACCGTCTCGCCCGGTCCCATCTGGGAGCGGCGGACGGGTGACCTGCTAGGCTCCCTTTCGCGTCGAGACCGGCCAGCGTCCTCTCGGCGCGTCAAACCGCTGGTACCAGCCGTGGCTGGTTCCTGCGGCCGTGGGGACTCCTTCCTCGCCTCAACCCGTGGCCGGTCAGTGACCGTCACGTCAGCCCGAGCAGCCGGCTGGTCGCTGCGAGAGCGTCCACTGGCCTGGCGAGAGTCGTGTGCACGACTCTCGCCAGTCTTCTGCTCCGTGCCGCTGTCTTGACGGCGAGCGAGCTCGGTCGTCGAGACTTTGTGGACGGTCCTCTTTAGAAGAGCGTCCACTCGGTGCTTTCTCGCGAACGGGAAGCAGCCGAGACGAACCTGGTTTAGCGGCAGAACCACTAGCACCAGGTGAGGACGCACCAGCCGAAGCTGATGCACCTCTGGTCCCCGTCGACTTCTTCTTTGCAGAAGAAGCGACGGGCGACCCGCACCCCGAAGGAACAGGACCAACAGAAGAGCTCCCCAGCTCGCCTGAACGAGCCGGGCCCTTAGAAGATCCCGAAGGAGTCTTCTGGGGGGAGGGGGGGAGGAGGCAACCTTCTTCTTCTTCGGCTGTTTGGCTTAGAAGTCGAAGGGGAAGGAGAGGCAGCAGACGACGAAGAAGACGATGAAGACGACGACGACACCTTCTTCCTCTTCCTCTTCTTCTTCGCCAGGCTCCGCAGGACAGACGTCAGGTCTTCCATCCAGGAGGGAGCCGGGGCAGTTGCCGAAGCAACAGGGCCCGACTGCACCTGTCCGGAAGGACCTGAGACTGTTACAGCAACCCCCAGCAGCGGGAACGGCAGGAACAGGTCCGGGAACAGCAGGAACAGCAGGAACATCTGAAAGGGAATGTGCACCTGAAATGGAAAGAGTCGCTGGAGCGGCCACAGGTACGGCAGGCACGGCAGTACTAAGGGAGAGCCAGGCGTCCTGTCGACAGTCACCGACATCCGTGGCACTGGCGGCAGGTCCAGGGGGGTACTCTTGGGGCAGCGGAAGTCCGGGGTCGGCAAAGGAAAAAATCCAGGTGGTGGCGGCATCGCCCTCTTTGGAACGGCGGCAATTGGTCTTTGTACTGCCACCGTGGGTGTCACCGACATTATGTGAGGCGTATACACGAGATGTGGTGGCATCTCATACGCGGGGGTAGTTACTGTGGTCGTCGTGGTGGTCACCGCACCATGAGTGACCACGGCCGACCCCGCCAACCGCTGTAGCAACCCCTGGATGCTGGGCACTCCCTGCAGTCCCAGCGACTCCCACACCTGTCCCAAGTCGTCCTTGGCTGCTGGCACACCTGCGGAAGCAACAGTCGGGTTAATAGGAGGGGCTTCCCCGCACCTGGGGGGCGAAATTCCCCCCCCAGAGCGGACAGAAGACCCCGAATACAACTGTACGTCCGGGTAGCGAGCGCCCTCTCCTCACTCGACGGATCGAGGGAGGAAAAGGACTCCGCTACCCCCCCCCCCGCAGGGAAGGCGCAAACCGTGGGGGCTGTCCGGGAGGCAGGAAAGAGGACGAAGTGTCCGTCACCAAGGGAGTCACTGGACTTTCGATGACTTCTTGGCCGGCCTAAGTCTCTTCCTGCCCTCGTACAAGCACCCACTGCGCCTCGGACCAATTCATGAAAAAAAAAAAAAAAAATACAACCATACATGGCTCGTTACGAGAGCACTCTCGCCCTCGACAACGAGTACAAACCTCGTGGGGGTCCACCTCCACAAAGGACCTGAACCCCCCACATTTACGTCCCTCCAGCCCGGGACACACTCTACGGGCGACTGGAGGGCGCGGTGTGAATTTCAATTCCTCTGATCCACTCATTGTAATCAATTGAAATAGAGAAAAAAGTACTTACTATCACTCCTGATAAAACAGAAATAGAAACCAAATACTCAAGAATTGAAGCAAACGACAAGCGGGCAGAGCGATGGCGAACACGTCCTCTCCGCACACGGCCGAAAGCAAAAGTGATTTGTTTACCTCCCAGTCGCGCGGCGCGCGACGATCGGACAAGCAGTTAACTACCGTTCTCCCTTGTTCGAAGCTTACGACCGTTCCAGCTGCGCTAGCTACTTCCTATTGTTAAAGGACCGATGGTTTGTATTACGTATCGGAACAAAAGAAGTTTTAACTGGGAAAAGAGGCAAACTTTCAAGGCATAACAAGACATTAGAGCTTCATTTCTTTCCTTGTGATGAAACGAAGTAATTATCATACCCTTTATTGAATGTGATAATCATATCTTAATACACTTAAATAAGTGGTGAAAGGATATAATACACATTGCAGTATTAGTTTTTCATCATTAGATCTGTACAGATATTTATTTAATAATATGAAAGAAAAATCAGTTTTTGCCAGTATATATATATATATCTTATAGTTATACAAATATTTACTAACTCAAAGATAAAAAATGACAAAGTTATTAGTATAAAAGTAAAAACGAGGAAGAAAATAGACACTCCTTTTTGCAATGCTAATATTTCGCATTCGCACTTTAAAACACGAACAATGGTCAAGTTATGTTGGAGTGGTTCATGCCAGTGAAACTCTCTCTTTCACGGGGCCAGGAAGGACCCTTCTCCCCAACTTAGGTTAGGACAGGATGCATCCAGTTTTTCTCCCTGTGACCGAATATCTAGGCAAGGTTTGAGCTACAACTGATGACTACCAAGACCTGGTTCCCGCCCACTGCCAAACATGTTAATTACTAGCTTTTTTTCGCCTTTTCCATGTTTATAGCTTTTTTCAGCTTTTTTCATGTTTAGGGTAAACAACTGAGTGGACTGGCCAACTCACCGACTACCGTGGTTTTGGCCACCCTCCAAAGTACTTTAACACGTCCTGACACCAGAAATGGTCATCAGTCATGAGTTGTTGATGGTGAAAGCAGGAGCTCAAGACCTCTACTCTCCTTTCGAAGTAAGTATTACCTCCAAAGTTAGAAATTAAGGCCATATTTTAAGATTTAAACAGAGGGTAATGAAAAGTGTGGCCAACGCAGTGGACACTACCCCAAAACGCTTTCGAAATTTTTACTTACGATTAAAAAAGTTTAGAAGATTGACGCCATCTCGGTGTTTGCGGAGTCGCTTGTGTCAACAAACTTCCCATTTCCTGTGCTAAATCCGCACACCACTTGTACCCATAGACGCTGGGGTACTTTCATCACAACAGTCGTAAACCCAACCTCTAACCAGCACTTATTCAAGGGGACTATGGCATTCTTTGCGGCGTTTTGCGCTCTTCAATTGTTTATTAGTGTTGTCAATTGGTATGTGTTAACCTCCAAACTGGGTATAAGACTTACACAAAACCGGGCAAATAAATGAAATTAGCGTATCTATTTGTAGTATATACATATACACATTACAGCAATTTTATCATTACTGCATTACTATGATAACTAGAATTCAAGGAAACAGTTTGTAAATGCATCGGCGTATGTGTGAAGCTGCACTAGATTGGCAACGAAGTGTCTTTTGGCCGTCGTCTGCTCATACTTCAGAAATATCTGTAATTTTTCGGGGTAATTTGGTTGCAAAACTGGGGTAATAGACATGAAATAAATAAACATTTTGAAGTAACAAAGTAAAGTTAAACTAAATAATGAGTAAAGTAAACAGTTATGGGAATAAAGCTTTGCACCTCATAAACAGTGTAGTCGTCTGCTGCTCGTAACTGTGTTTGAGTGAGTGCTTAGGAACCAGGAACAGCAACGTAGTTCAAGTGCAATGTTGAGTGAATTAAGACCAAAATGTGCATAATTACAATCAAATAAGCACTGTGGAGTTTCAGTTGTGATGGCAGTAAGGATAAAACCACCAATTACAAGGTAAAAATGAATTCAGTTCACACCATGACCCCGGGAATAAAAAGTTTCATACTTTCACTAATATAGGCAACAAAATGTTGTTTTATTGTGCTGATTACAACTGCAATCTTGAGTAAGATCAATAAACGTCACATATATACGCTAACACTGATCAAATGAGTGCTGGAAAGACTGGGAAAGATGGTGGATTGTCCGTGGTTAGACCAGCCAGCCACACAATTGCCGCCATATTGGATTTCAAAACTGCCTTGAAAACATATTTTACGAAGAGCTCACATGCTTATTTCAGTTCGTATGGGGCTTTCATATATCACATTAAGTTGAGGAAACTTCAATCTTTTGAATGGTATGCTTAAGTTGTAATTGTATTCTTGTTTCACCAATTAAATATCGAGTGAATAGGGTAAACAATCACGGAGGATCCACCATCATCATGCTGGCCGGGTCTTATTCACTCGATACTTAATTGGTGAAACAATTACAACTCTAAGCATACCATTCAAAAGACTGAAGTTTCGTCAACATGTGTTTTATGAAAGCCACATAAGAACTAAAATAAGCATGTGACGCTCTTCATAAAATATGTTTTCTAGGCAGTTTTGAAATCCAATATGGCGGCTACCGTGTGGCTGGCCGGTCTAGTCACGGACTGTCCACCATCTTCCCCAGCCTTCCCAGCACTCATTTGAACAATGTTAGTGTATATATGTAACGTTTATTGATCTTACTCAAGATTGCAGTTGTAATCAGCACAATAAAACAACATTTTGTTGCCTATATTAGTGAAAGTATGAAACTTGTTATTCCCGGGGTCATGATTTGAACTGAATTCATTTTTTACCTTGTAATCGGTGGTTTTATCCTTACTGCCATCACAACTGAAACTCCACAGTGCTTATTTGATTGTTATTATACACATTTTGGTCTCAATTCACTCCACATTGCACTTTAACCATGTTGCTGTTCCTGGTTCCTAAGCGCGCACTCCACAAACACAGTTACGAACAGCAGACGACGTCACTGCAAAATTTTATTCCCTAAATTGTTTACTTTACTCATTATTTAGTTCAACTTTACTTTGTTATTTAAAAATTTTTATTTAATTCATATCTATTATCCCTTTTTTGCAAACAAATTACCCCAAAAATTACACTTATTTCTAAAGTAGGTACAATCCATTGTTTCTAACCTTGTCGTACATCTGGCTGCCGAAAACCATAGCGGAACAGACTACGGATAAGTGGATTAAAATGTTTTTATTATTTTTTTTTTTTTGCTAGCACTTTTCATTGATTTAAGTCTATATTAGTATTTTGATTTTTTTTAATAACTGTATGCCAGAAATAAATGTAACCTTTAATGTTTGCATGCTAAGAATGGCAAAATCATTGATGCCACATTAGTGGAGCTTCACACATAAGCCGATGCATTATTATAAACTGTTTCCATGAATTCTAGTTCTCATAGTAATGTAATAATGATAAAATTACTTTAATATTTATGTATATATACTTCCAATACATAGCCTAATTTCACCAATTTCCACGTTTTGTGTAAGTCTTATACCCAGTTTGGAGGGTGAACACATACCAATTGGCAACAGAGAGAGAGAAAAAGGAAAGCGAAGGAAGAAGGACAGGGGTGGCGGTGGGGGGGGGGGGGGGGGGGGGGGAAGGGGGGGGGGGTGGGGGGGAAGGTAGGTGGAGTTTTTTATGCGTGTTCATATCCATTCCTGGATAATGGAGTTTTTGTCTCTTGGTACAAGGACAAGAGTCGTTATTCTTTACGATTAGTGATTCACGATACCCTTATAAATTACGGTACTGGGTGTAATGCACTAAAGCAAAATCTCGTTCTGATACGAGTGTTCGTTACAGAAATATTGCCCAAAAACGTGCTTGCACTGTCTCTGAAATCCATAGTAGGTATGCTGGTTAGTTGTCAATCAAGTTTTTTGTAATCAAGTATTTTTTACAAGCTAGCTATTGTATAAATTTGTATTTTTCTCAATCAAAACATATGCCCCTCAATGCTAACTTTCCTCTTGTAACGACTTTCTGGTCATTGCAAATTCGGCCCCATAATTTCTTATGGTGCGAAAACAGACAGAGGCCCAGGGACCAAAAGCGATTGCGTCACACTTTTACGGCGGTAATCCGGCAGTAAAACATCTTCATATATCCAAAAATTAAATAATAATGATATATATGCGCATTACAATTATAACAATTACATGAATAGCTGATAACAATCTGCATGAATAACTGGTAAACTGTTCTGCAAGAAAGTTGAGTATAGCAATTTTTTACAATAGGTATGAAAGTCAAGATGTCGTGACGTCATAATACAGGACTTAAAAGAATGTTCTAATTCCAAAAAATAATTACTTACCTAAATTTGAGTCAGAATCGAGTTACTTTTTCAATAACAAATATGAGGTTTTTATTGTAAAACTAATATTGTAATACCTACCTGAACACCTGAACTAGCCCTGGTCACTTACCAGCCCGAACCATCATTTATTAAAAATTTACCAAATCTTTGGTTAAAATAAACGATCAGTGTTGCCAATCTCCTGGCAAACACCCTCGTTACCTAGTTACCAGCCCACCGCTAGTAGCCCTGCCTCACGGGCCGGTCACACCGCCTCTCACGTCAATCATAACTCAATAACTCTGTATGAGAGGGGAGGAGGGTGGGAATCATTCAGGTGTTCAGGTAGGTATTACAATATTAGTTTTTACAATTAAAAACCTCATATTGCAATACACCCCCTGAACACCTGAACTAGCCCGATTAATCAACATTAATTTGGAGGTGGGAATCAAATAAATGCCCGGCCCTCCACTGTACTAGTTGTCAGTCAATATAATTGAGTACGCGGAGTCAGTCTCAAGTTCATTTGTCACTCGTCCAAGCTAATCTCCCATGTGTGGCTTCTAGGCCTGCCATATGTGGAGGGAAAAACTCCTGCACCTCTACCCTAAGGTCAAAACTCATTGAGTTGCGGAAGGGATACAAACCTGTTTCCTCTCAGCTGGCTATGTGCCTCACCTGAGTAGAGGAAAAAACTGAAGACCTCCCATGTGGCTCTCGGCCTCTCATGTATGGAGGGAATCTGAAGACCTCCATGTGGCTCTCGGCCTCTCATGTATGGAGGGAATCTGAAGACCTCCATGTGGCTCTCGGCTCTCATGTATGGAGGTTAACTGAAGACCTCCCATGTGGCCTTAGGCCTCTCATGTACGGAGGAGACAAACCATGTCCATCGGTGCGTCTGCGACGGTGTCGTCGATCGTAGTGATTGTCCTCTTGTAGTGTTGTACCTGCCAGTCTGTACTCTGCCTGGTTGGCACTGAAAGAATACCCTCACCCTCAGATAGACCTAGACATGTTCTTTCCTATCTGTCCTAATACTTAAAATCCTCTTGTGATATATCATATCATGAATACCTTATACATATTCCTAATAGTCGCTCCCTACTCAATCCTAACTCAGACAGCAAGATTGTTGGGTTTAAAAATAGAATTTGGCCAAAGCGAGTATTGGGACCTATGAGGTCAGTCAGCGCTGAAGGGAAAGGTTGAGAAAGTTTGAAAAGGTGTGAAAGGAAGAAAAACCTCTGTTGCACAATGAGTCCAGTGTTAGGAGAGCGTGGAAAATAGGATGAGAGAATATGAAATCAGAAAAGTGAGAGAGAGAGAGAGAGAGAGAAACACAATCGTCTAGGATAAAGAGAGAATATAAAATCAGGGAAAAAGAGAGAGAGATAAAATCAGGGAAGAGAGAGAGAGAGAGAGAGAGAGAGAGAGAAGAGAGAGAGAGAGAGAGATTACGATGTCTAATATCTCCACCTCCGCAAATTGCAGCAAGTTAAAAGGGTAGTATTCTTAACGATAATACTCGTATAACTCCGTAAAGCTATGAAACAACAACCGAACGAGAACTTGTTGCTAATGCGATCGACTCCTATAACAACATCACTTTATTGTATTGATCAGCGGCTTGCTTGTGTTGACAGTAATCGAATCCGATAGCAACATCCGTTATTGTATTCATCCGCGTGGGACGGTAATTACTGTATTCATGTTATAAATGCAGCTGAAGCTAATAGGGCAAAAATTATGTTCATCAGCAACCTGGACAGAAGTCCCGAGCTTTGTATGAATTCCAACGCAGCCGTGTGGTAAAAGAAACTATAGCATGAAAGAGCTCATTACTGTTGTTTTCACACAGACAAAGGAATTATAACATATATAAGTGTAAGGTTCGTAATACCTATGAAAACGAGTGAAAAACGAACGGAATCCTAAATTTAACGCCATCTAACCCGAGGGAAAAACTAGCTTCCAATGAGACGTATCAGTCAAATTTTGGTCTTAAATTACATCGTAAGACGAACAGTATGACTTCGTTACATAAGTTAAGTATCCAGATATTCATTAATATGCTAACTAAGGACAAAAAACATTAGCCGAGACCAAGTGATATGGTTGAATCTGAAGCCAAGGAGAAAAAAAATAGACTAGCCGGCATCGTTGTCTGTCTAAACCACACCTCCTTACAATAGTGCTGTTTGACGACAGCTAGTGTAATTGTAATTTAATTGAAAAGTAATAAAATAATATTTAAAGGTAATTAAATTAACTTTATTAGGCCTAATATTAATTTCAGTTGTCATTGTAATTTGATAATACGACTGGTAATACTTTGTAACTGTAATTGACATAAGCTCAATGTAAATACTGACGGCAATAGTCTGTTAGACGTATGAAGACGTCATACATACAAATTCCTTATATCTGACATCTGATTATATGCCCCAAGATAAGATACCTCATTGACTATTTTAAATGTCAACATAGTTGAAGACACGTCTCCTTTAAGACGTTTGTACAAACTTGCATAAGTGAGAGTGTTGTTACGTTAGTCATTTTAGTCAATCAGGAGAGAATGAGATGGATACGGCGACGCAAACCCGTATTCGTCATCCGCTGATTCCAGCGTGAATGACGGCCGAGTTTAGTGTTTATACTACGCCAATATGATGATACACATAATACAATTATAATGCTTTAGTCGGACAGAATCCGATCTTCATTCTGTTCGATTACATTCATATTAATTATCCTCAGATCGGATTCTCGTTCGTTTTCAATTACACCTGTATTGAATTATCCGAAGTCAAGAATGCCTTAAGCCTACAGCGTAGCCAATATAAAAATAACTACCGATATGTTGTACAGCGAATACTTTAGGTTAGGCTAGGCTACTGAATATGCATACGATATATCATCGTGAACACTAGGCTAACCGTAGTTAATTTTATTCGATTTCTCTTCATACTGAATATCGTAAGTCAATCTGCATTGAACGGAGAATTAGTTGATATTAACAATTATCGTATCGTATACGTAGAGGAAAGTAACCTTAAAGACGAAGGAGCATATCTGAAAGACAAACCCTGGCCTAAAAGCTTCTGATGCAAGGAACTCGAAGCAGGAAAAAGCCTAAAGATGCTCTAAGGACACTGTGCCTCTAAAAACTACTACTTTTAATAGAAAACCGACCCGAAGAAGCCTGCACTTCTCTTCCTAAACTAAACACTATGTTTATGTTTAGTTTTTATCATCCTGAGAACTTTACATCGAGGAAGGGGAATCTGCTGCCAACACTGCCTGCTCCGCGCCAGGGGGGACGGCGGATCCTGCCCTGTGGGCTTGCGGATCCCCATAAACCCCCAGCACGGTTAGGGCTGATTCTGGAAACAGGCAGGGGAGCTGGAAAGAACGATTAGTAATTTCAGTATCCCTATTGCTCGATCTATCCTCACATAATCTTAACATAAAATCGGTAACAGAGATGTCATCGAGGGAAGGGGAATCTGCTGCCAACACTGCCTGCTCCGCGCCAGGGGGGACGGCGGATCCTGCCCTCTGGGCTTGCGGATCCCCATAACCCCCAGCACCGGTTAGGGCTGATTCTGGAACAGGCAGGGGAGCTGGAAAAGAACGATTAGTAATTTTAGTATCCCTATTGCTCGATCTATCCTCACATAATCTTGACATAAAATCAAAATCGGTAACAGATGTCATACTCGATGTCAGCGTACTCTCAAGTCTCTTAAAAAAAGCACTGTCTCTAAGTCTTATCTTGATCTACATTAGTCTCTTCCTGCCTACAGTTACTTCTAATACGAGACCGTTTCCTATGTTTGAAGATACCCTAACATCTGGTCCAAAGACCACTCCTGACATTCCAAACATCTGGTCTTTACATTATATTGGACAGGCCTACAATTTACGCATAAGGAATGACTATCGTGTCATAGGGTACTCATCCTTTTCTTGCATTGTTGGCAAAGATGATACGTGTTGAACTTCCGCTCGTCGTTTTCTGTGATGTCGTGGCCGAGATGCAGTAGTCGTTGTCGTAGCCTGTGTTGTTTCTTCCTTTGCAGAATCAATGTCTAATGACAAGGTATTAAGAGCAATCCCACCGTAATCCAAATGGATGCGTAATTCGTCACCAAAATCAATCAAATCAAAGGTGCAAATGAAGGCCGGGCAAGACCAAAAAGGAGTTCGCTGTGGATACATCTGTACTCCACCGCGAACGATAAGTGATTGACGTGAGAGGGCAGGTGTGACCGGCCCGTGAGGCAGGGCTACTAGCGGTGGGCTGGTAACTAGGTAACGAGGGTGTTTGCCAGGAGATTGGCAACACTGATCGTTTATTTTAACCAAAGATTTGGTAAATTTTTAATAAATGATGGTTCGGGCTGGTAAGTGACCAGGGCTAGTTCAGGTGTTCAGGGGGTGTATTGCAATATTTTCAAATTAATCATCATAAATATGTAAAATATTGATATTTTACTATTTATTTAAAAAATGATCTAGTCCATGCTTCATCGTCGTCTTCTACCAAAACAAGTTGTTTAGGCCTACTTAAAAACGTCATGGTAAGGGACCGTGTTCCGATTGTTGTGATGAAAGTGCCCCAGCGTCTGTGGGTACAAGTGGTGTGCGGATTTAGTATCACAGGAAATGGGAAGTTTGTTGACACAAGCGACTCCGTAAACATCGAGATGGCGTCAATCTTCTAAAATATTGAAGCGTAAGTAAAAATTTCGAAAGCGTTTTGGTGAGATTTGCACTGATTTGGACACCCTTTTCACTACCCACTGTTTAATGCTTTAAATTTGGGCTTAATTTCTAACTTTGGAGAAAATACTTACTTCGAAAGGAGAGTAGAGGTCTTTAGCTCCGCTTCTCACCAACAAGAAGTCGCGACTGATGCCCATCTCTGGTGTCAAGACGCGTTATAAGTACTTTTTCGGAGGGTGGCATGCTATGATCGTCGTTGAGTTGATTCAGGCCATGCGGTGTTTTACCCTATAAGCTAAGACCATTCCTAGGTATCGTGCCTTTGGAGAGAAATTCAGTCCGGCTAGACGACCTAAAAAGAGACCTCCCCTGTACAAACAGGCTTAGATTAGGCTTAATGGCTGAAAAAATATATGGGCTATACTAAAAACTATAAGAAAATATCCTTTCCTTAAACAATCATATACCAAAATATTACACAGGCTACTCGAGCGTAGTCTTCCCTAACCTAACGAAAGACATAGCCTAGACACGCATTACGGCACTTTGTATGGCCTATATATCTCTAACAATGAAGTCGACCAACTTTCTGAACATATTTCTATAATTCTGACAATGCATATTTAGTATGTATGATATTAAAGTGAAAATATCGATACAAAATGAGCTAACCAGTTTCTTGGAAGCCATTTTCTCCGGTGTCTCTCTCAGCTGTAGTAGTAGTAGTAGGTGGGATTTGCCTTTGAAACGGCTTCCTTGCTTCTTTTATTCCTCCTTTGTTGTGTTTGTTTGAGCTTCTTCTCTCCGAAATACCACATTTCTTTTATAAAATCTTTCCTATTCTCCACTTCCTCCCTCATAAGTACTACCAATAAGAGTATATTTGCTACTAATTCCTCTTTATTTTCTTGATATGGTTGCTGCATAAAGCTATATCTATTTTTAATTTCATTGTATGCTGGGCAGTAAAGTAAGAAATGTTCTAAATTTTCATTTTGTTCCTCACAGTATAAACATTTTGTATCTTCTCCTTTTATCCTATTTCTGTCATTTAATCCTAGTATACCTAGTTTTTTTCAGTGTTGTCATACCAGATTTCTTCTCTTATGTTTTCTTTATATTTTCTGTAGATTCTTAACGTTGACTTTTCATTCATTTCTTTCTGCCATGTTTTTTTGTCCCAATTGTTTATTATTTCTCTTAACTGTTTGTCTTTAACTGCTTCAATTTTACTTAAGTTTATGTTTAGTTCTTTCATATACTCTTTTACTTGCATTATCCAGGGTTTTTTTTTTGTTTTCATACTGATCCATGGTTATCTCATATAGGAGCCTATTTCCACCATTCTTCAGTGTATGTTTCAGGTAGAATAGTTTATTCTTGATATCTCTAGATTGGCAGGAAGAGGCCCCTATTTCAGATCTTAACGCACAACTTGCTGTGTAGCTTGGAACTTTCAAAATTGCTCTATATATACTTTATTGTCTATCTTCTGAAATTCATTTATTGTTTTCCTGTCAAGTTTCATGAATTCCATTGCATACATGAATGAAGGCATCGCTAGTCCTTTCCAGTACAATTTTTCTATTTTTACTCTGCTACAGCTTTTATTGATGACTGCATTAGACATATTTGCCATCTGCTTTGCTTTAATTTGGGCCCTTTTTATCTGTTCTCTGAAGCAGTCTTTCATGTTGTTGATTGTTACTCCTAGGTATTTCATATTCTTAACTATTTTTATTCCTTCTATGTGTTCCATATTCTCCACATCATCGATACTGTACCAGTCGTTGTATATTAGTATGTTACTCTTGTCCTTGTTTATGTTTAGGCCACATTCACTTGCGATTTTCATAAGGGTTTTTATTGATTTTGTTATTTCTTGTAGTGTGTGCCCTAGTATTAATCCGTCGTCTGCATATAATAGTGCCACTATCCTTATTACTTCATTTCTAAAACCTTCTGTTGCATTCTCTAATTTTTCTATTATCAGGTAGGTTATTAATAGAAAGAATATGGTTGAGCCATTGCATCCCTGTCTTATTCCATTAGTTACATTTAGTTCTTTTTGTTCTGTATTGTTAAGGCATAGGCTTGTTACATCATGTGTATATATCTTTGCAACTGCATTTATTACTTCTGTATGTAGCCTATATTTCATCAATACCTCTATGAGCTTTTTCCTATTAACTGAGTCAAATGCTTTTTGGAAGTCTATTGATACTACAAATAATGGGTCCTTTCTTTTGTACGTTTCTTGTATGCAGTACTGTAAGATATATAAATTATCGATTCCTCTCCTTTGTGCGGTAAAGCCTGATTGCAGTTCATTCATTTTTCCTATATTTCTAATATGTATTTTGGTTCTCAGGATCCCCATGAAGATTTTATATGATGCATTTGTTAGAGAAATTGGCCTTAGATCTTTAACTGTGGGGTTTTGTTTTTTGGGCGTAAGTGTTGTTTTTTACTTAAACCAGCTTTTCTGCGTTTTCTGCCCTTCAGATGTTATTTAAACATTCTGCCAATTCTTTTTGAAGGTTGTTACTTTGTAAGAGTATTTGAACCAGTACTGGCTTCATTCCATCTGGTCCTGGTGCTTTATTTGTCTTCATTTCTCAAGTTGATTTTTTTACATCTTCTTCTGTTATGTTGATTTCTTCCATGGGTCTAATCTCTGTCGGGTCATACACTCCATACATATGTTCCCTTAAAGATATATGGCATTTCATCCGCTGTCCTAATCTTTTCACTATTTCTTCCATTTCATGTTTGTACTGTTCTTTCTTGCTTTCATTCCATATCTATCCTATTTTGTTTTCTTCTTTTTGGTATATTGTTTTCCCAGAATTTTACCAGCTCTTTTCCTAGGGTTTCGTCTCATCTCTTGCCTTATTTTCATCGAATATTCTTATCCATTCTTTTTCTGATGTTGTCTTTCCTCTCAGCATATCTATATATTCCCAGATTTTCCTGTGTCTATTTTATCATTCACTATCTCATTTCTAATCTTTTCTTCATATTCTTCATATGCTTTCTTTATTATTATCTGTACTTTTTGTTTTTGTTTAAGATATGCTTCTTCATAGTATCTTTTTTCTTCTTTTCTTGCGACTTTCCTTTTTATTTGTTATATATCCTTCTTTGGCTTATTTCTTTCTTTATTTCTTTGGTGACCCATACTGGTCCTATTTCTTCTTGCTTTCCTGTCTTTAACCTTCTTTTGATTATCTTCTCTAGGTTATTTGTTTTTGCTTCACTCATTGTTTCTTCCAACTGGGTTAGATCTCCTTTTCTGTCTTGTTGGCTTACTTTATACTCTATATATTCAAGGTATTTCCTGGTAGACTCTTCTGTAACTTTCAAATATCTGATTTCTCTTGTTTCATTTGTGAAAGTTTTCCTTACTTTAGTGTTCATTTTGAATTGGAACTGTATGAGGTGATGGTCTGATAGATCATATTCATATTTTCCCTCATCTATCTCCATACATTCATAGTTTTTGTACATAGTTTGGTTGACTAGGGCAAAGTCTATATCACTGTTCTGATCTCCTAGTCCAAGTTATCTCTCCTTTGCAGCTGGGATCTCCTTTTCAATAGCGTTAGGTCTATATTTTTCCATTAGGTCCATAACATATTTTCCATTTTGGTCAAGTTCTTGTGTCCCTATGAAACCTAAATGCCCATTGAATCCCCAAGGACTATCACAGGCAGGTCTGTGGATTTTTCTTTGGCTACATGCAAGGCGCTTATTATTCGTTTATTTCTTTCTTACACTAGTTGACATGTAGACCAGAATTATGTTGAATATTGCTGTTCTATAATTAACCTTTACTATTAGGAATGTCTTTGTGTTCCAGACTTTTCTCTCCATCTGGAATCTCTCCTTTGGTTCTATAACATATTTTTTTTTTTTAGTAGGCCTCTTCTTTGGTGTTGTCTTCATCTCTCATTGAGTCTACCGCTCTGATGCTTGTTGGTAATAGTAATTTTTGCTGTTTAAGGTGTGTTTCTGTGATGCACATAATTGTGTTTCCTTTTGTTATCTCCACTAGCTCGATTATTTTTGCTTTGTCAGTCCTTGGGTGTTTATAAGCTTTATTTCAAGATTTCTTGAGATGTTTCTCTGTCTTGCTCTATTTTTTCACTTTCTCTATTTACAAAATTGCTTCTTCTACCATCTAGCAATTTATCTATCTTTGCAAACCACTTTTTTCTTCTAGGTCTAATAGTCTAAGATTGTTACTAAAGTTACTTCCTTCACCCACCTACCTGCCCTAAACTAATTTCCCTTCTTCTACTTCCTTCCTCAGAGCTCTTAACATTACTACTAGGTATTCTATTCTCTAACTAATTATTCTTACACTTCTAAAAATATTATTACTCCCTATCTCGAAATTATTACAATTCTATCACTTTACATTTCCTACCTCTAACTCATTTACACTTCTAACAATTCTTTTGTTTCTATCTATATTTCCCTGGACTTCCTTTTTAGAGCATTCTAGTCGTCTGAAAGTTTTCCCTTCTCTTCAGCTCTCTGTGATAGTGATAACTTTCCGTCCGTTGCAGAGTAGTAGTAGTAGTAGTAGAGAGGAGCCTCCTTTGTAACGACCCTCCCAGTTTAATATTTATGTGTTTCGAAAGCTAAGAATTCCATTTATAATAGTGAGTGTTATACCAAGTCTTCCATTTAATCACTGCCTTTTGCACATTAAAATGATAGCATCTCCTGTGATTTTTTTCATTCTCTGAGTTCTGATGCATTTAAACTTTCCTTGTCAAATATCTCTGAATTATCGTAGCAACATAAATTTTTTTAGTATTTTGCTCGTTGTTTCTATGATAATAAAGGGACTTTGGTTTTTTTTTAATCGTCTTTCTCTTTCGTTGATATACACTCATTTCGTGTATCCCTTATCTTTTTTTCAGTTGCTTTATTTTCTCAGGTGAAGAGTTAGTTTTTCGGCTTCCTAGTGAGTTTTTCTTATCCACATATGACATTTGCTTGCCTATCTCTTTTTATCCTTACATACCTCGTGTCATATTAAACGATGTAGTACTTATTTCCGATCTCACAATTGAGTAAGAACTACACTACTAGGATTTTAGAATTACCTATATGCTTGGTTTTACTACGTCTGTGATATACATAAATTAATCCTTTTTAACTGGTACCTACTTCGCCCAGGTGTTACCATATTTGTCAACTGTCATGATTTGGGAAATCATTGACGAGAATAAATTTCGAAGTATATTTGCCAAGTAGTTTATATTTCAGGCTCCTTAATCATTCGAATATCTGTTGATGAAACGTTCCCATATAGTTAGATATTTTGAAGTTTCATTACTGTTCATTAGTTACCCTGAGTTGAGCAGATATTAGTATATGTTCTGCAGATACTAATATCTTTTAAACTCGATTTCCTTTCTCCATCAGTGTCCTTACCAGCAACTCAGAGATTTCGGCCATTCTGAATAGACGGTATCGAAGATTCTTGCATTGTTGATAGATGGTTGATCAGAGATAGCTTGCTACAGAACGTTTGCCTGTGCATGCCAAAATTTGGCATAAATTCCTTTCTTCTAGTTTTTCTTATTCCCACAAACTATTTTCTTTCAGTGGTAGAGTGTTTTAGTTACGCCATGTATAAATAAAGGAGTAAGGATGACCTCATACAAAACAACGCACACACATATATAATATATATAATATATACGTAATTAAACTTTCAAAATTTATTTTAAGAGCATGACTGCGTCGTCTCACCAGGTACACCCAGTTTGACTTACAATCATGCTCCCCAAAAATGGACCAGAAACATTCTCAAAGATTGAGCACTTCCAAATATGGACAGCGTGAATAAAGCTCTTCATATGAAGCTTTAGGGATAATTTATGTAATATTCTACTCTCTCGTGTACAATGGGCGTTTAACATAACTTTTTGTTGTGATTTATTTCACAGTTGTTTTGTAAAATAGAGTGTTACCCTTTTGTTTAAGTTGCTGTGAGAAGTAGTATATTTTTTAATTTTATTGAAAAAGATCTTCACTCATCTTAATGATATACGATGTGTAGGAAAATGAATAATTATTCTGAGCATAATTTTTTTTCCATTACCATATCTTCGTACCACATTCCTTTAACCTTTAATCTTTAAGAAGATAATAATCACTAATCTTTACCCTCCAACGTAACTTTGAGATATTCTATTACGATTTTTTTAACCATATGCGTTGTTCTGCTTTACCAATTACCCCAATAAGTGGCCATCTGAAGACGCACTTAGGAGACTGAGATGCCCTAGCTGACAAATGAAGAACGATACCATCAGGAAAGATTACCCTACCAATTATATATCGATTTCCTACTCGTGAAAAGGCCTGCATACAAAATATTCCTTAAATCGAGTAAAATCAACTACACTGCAGCGAGATCATTTGTTTTTTAGAAACGAAATGGAAATTCACTTGGAAGAGGAAATAACTATGATGTGGTTTCAAAGTATGGAACATTATTTTGTACTATAAACAAAATGCTCATAAAATACTGAAGCAAGGATGTATGTTGACTCTGCTGTAATTCCAAACTTTCACACTTTCAATTTACATTTTTGTCAATATGAACGAGTCTTCTACTTACGGGATTTTAACTTTTACTGTATACCAAAGTCGATAAGCTTGTACTTCACAGCATGAGCTTGGATTTATGCCTAAATCATCTATTCTATTCCGATATGCTTGAGCCATAAAATACTCGATCACATTCTCTTATGACGATATCCAAGTACATAACCACGTTATGCTAAGTTATTTTAGTATGAATATGTTACCGACTGTAATGTTATGCAATGTCACATTTCCTTGTGCTGTAACTATCACATGTTCAACCGTTATTTTTAATTCCTTCCAGGATCTTTATATCGTTAACCAATATCCTCTAACTGACACGAGTATTCGTGGGGCTTTGTATTTAAATATGAATAGTGTTAATTTTCTAAACACTTATCTTGCCTTATTTATCACATATCGGTAAGTCATCGAATACCGAGGAACGCCAATATCCAATTCCTGAAAAAAGTCGTTTGCAAAACATTTATGTTAATAAAGATAAAAACTTAGGCCCTTTCTTACATTGAAATAATGTTTTAGCAATGAAGATTAATGTTTTCCCGCATTTTAAATAATTTTTACTCCTTTTCTTACGGATTCTGTTTCGAGAACACCTGATATCTCATCGCTGGAGCATCTGCCTACGATGTTGAACGGTTTAAATCTTTCATTATCTTGAGTCCAGAATGAAAACAAACGCCTCGCAGGTCACAGAGCATATATATTGAAGTCAACATTTGTGTATTTATCAACAAGCAGTGGGTCATTTATTGAATGGGACCTTTGGAAGATCATAAAAATAATATTAAAATCGCATTTCTTTCTAGGCCTGCTGACGCTCTTGGTCGGTTTTCGTCACGGGATTCAGTCTGAACTCTGTAGTATCTTTAGTCCGAACCCTGTTCATATTTTGGTGTCAATATGCATCTCTCTCTCTCTCTCTCTCTCTAAGATATGTCTGCAGCACCATTCTGTAGTGAGTGACACGTTTGATGCATATCACGTATTAACGTAATTGGCATTGCTTTTGCTATTTTATCTCAGCCTTGTTTCTGCTTTTTGTTATATTTTGTTATATGTAAAATTAGCGTAAGGAAATTAGTTTTTAAGGTTTTAGTTTTAAGCTTTACTTTCGTCTCGGCTGAGCGTCAAGCGAACTGCCTGTTAACCTCCTCCCCGCTCGTTAAATGTTTGTGAGCATCTTATTAATGCTAGTTTTTTTTTTTTTTTTTTTTTTTTTAATCTTTCGAGTGGTTGGTGAAAAGGACACCAGTGATGATATTGGAGGGGCGCGACTTTTTCCCGAGAACAGTTCGGGCTTGCTATTCTCCCCGCATTGTTGTGCAGCTGGCATATTTTTCTTTATCGCCCTTCGAAGGATTTGTCGCCGTCAGTGTTGGAGGCGCAGGGGCATTTCTGCCATCTGCGGTGACTTTCCCCCTTACAGTGTTTACTTTCCCGCGGGCTCTGATATCGGCGCTGGATCCCGACAGTGTAGACGTGGGAGACTTCGCTGTATTTTTCTACGACGTCCTTCTGAGCTGCAGCGGTGGGGGCATTGAGGCCGTGAAGGTGCAAGTAGGCGGTTGCTACCAGGTAGGGAATTCCCTTGTGTTTTTTGGTTGGGAGCACGACAGACTCCTTTCCCACGGTGTTGGTGACCTGTGTAGCTGCACGCCCTTCAGATAGCTGAGTATTGGCCTGGTACGTGGCATGGTCCCAGTGAATGTAAAAGAGGTCACGGCTCCTCTGTATTTCGGCCTTCAGCAAGGCGACTGTTTAGCCTGAATCATTTGGGCATCCATTCATCCCTTATTCAGTGTGAGAAGCTCTTAGCGTACATTTATATTTATTTATATATATATATATATATATATATATATATATATATATATATATATATATATATATATGTCAGTCTTTGTGTATATCTTGTCACGAGTGATGTAATTTTCGTTATTTCTTGTGGATATTATCTTTTAAGATGTTTGATGCTTGTTATATTTAAGATTTAGTTTATAATTGTAGTAGGAGAATGAAGTTTCCCCCCTGTTGGTCTCTTACTTCTTTCCTCACTGCTTATTTATAGATATTGGTTTATATTAATGTTGGAGTCGTAAGGACTAAGTTGTGTCCTGTATAGTCACAAGACTGACTTTGTTATTCTTTTGCTTTGTTTGTTAATAAATATTGTTGAGTTTTCCTGTGTGTTTTTGTCTCCGCTGACTGAATTTATCTGGATACTTGGTAAGATCACTGTCCTCTCTATTCTTGTGCAAAAGAACTTGCACCCCGGCCCAACAAGAGTCGTACCAATGCACAATTGCATATATGTTTACTTTCATGTATATATACTTAAGAACGTATGGTCTGATTTTTCTTTTGTCATATTCTGAAACATATTACCTTAACAACACCCTGTAGTAACTACATACTGTAAAATATCATCGGAGAGGTAAACATAGCCACTCCTCGCAAGTTATATATTCATCAAATTTATAGTGTATTTTCCTCAGTCTCGCTTAATGTCTTTTTTTTTTTTTTTTTTTTTTTTCCAGTTACGTCGTCTCCTTCCTTACAAAGCGTTAACTTACGCGAACCGTAATTTTAACACTGTAAAAATTGGCATATTAAAGGATACTAAACAGAACCTCGTAATCTTTCAACCCTGCTGAAGATCGAGTTCCTGATGAGGAATTCTGAGAATAATTATATTAATAGGAGATAGAATATCCCCTTTCATCTGTTTTGCTAAGAATAACTTCAAAATTGCACTTGATATAGCTTCCATCTCCAAGATAATTGGTTGTAAATTTAAATGCTTTCAAGAACTTTCGAGAAGTTTATTTTGCAGTAGAGGAATCGCTTGCACGAACTGCTTTATTTCTGATGAGTCCGCAAATCACGTCTTGCTCACTTTGAGAAATAACATCGATTACTAATGTATTCACCGGTTCCTTCAGAAAATCATAAGATAATCAGTGTAAAGTTGATAGTTATACCTGCTCTATTCATACACGGACATGCATAGTTTTTTTTTTTTTTTTTTTTTTTTTTTTTTCAGTCTAACAGAGAATCCCATCTCCTGCAGATAGAAAACGGGAGAAGATATTCCGAGAAAATACTCTTATGAAGAATGAGATTGTGTATAGGCAGCTTTTTTAATATATATATTTTTTTTTTTTCGTAAATTCTCAGTACATCGTTCTTTTTATTCTACGGCAGATTCGTAAGCACTGAAAAGATTATATGACTTAACTGTGATACCCATAAAGAATAATACTTGGCGTTGTACTACCTGTTAGTTGAGAGTCTGTTCAGAAAGAAAGAAAATAAACGCTCACTGAAACCATTCATTCCAGAAGAAATAAATTAAGAAGAATTAAGAATCTATCGAAATCAGACACACGCGAATTGTTTTTTGCAGATAGAGAAATTCTACGATCTATTCACCATAAACTACTTCAAAAATCCCTTTCAGAAACATTCCCTGTGGGGGATTGAGGGTGATTACCACCTGGATCAATGCGATGATCTCAAGTTTTTTGGGGCATTCAGTTACTTGCGTAAGTGGATGTTAAAATGTATAAATTTATACTCTACACTTATTAAGGCCACAGAAGGAATCAGGGAAGTGATGTGACTACCCAAACGTAAGACTAGACGGGTAATATACTAATACCCAAATTCAATGGACAACGAACACTACACAGATTCAGATCAACGTAAACATTTGAACAACAAAAAATTAAAGGCAGTCTTGAATGACAAAGATGAAGTTTCGTGTCATATGTCCCTTGTAAAAAAAAAAAAAAAAAAAAAATCAAATCAATGATGAGTTTGTGTTCAAACTTAGAATATCCCGTAGGGGGTTTATGGTGCCGTCAGTACACCTCATACATTGCACTGTAAGCATCACTTTAGGTTCTTTGCAGCGTCACTCCGTCCCCTATAACTGCAACCCCTTTCGATCCTTTTACTGTAGTGCCTCGATTCACTTTATGTGGATTTGTCAGAAGCTTGAACACAGTCCCTTAAACTCTTGAGAAAGTTTCCTATTGCAAAAGGACATTACTATGCTAATTTGAAGAAGAAGAAGAAAGTTTAGTCTGACCTCTTTTTCTGAAATTTTTAAAATATATCTGAGAATCATTAGGTATAGCCTACCTAATCATGTTAATTTTGGTAGAAATCATCATAAACAACTAAGTTTCCTGGGTCGTTTATTTCGACTCTGCGAGAGTAATTTTTCAGAGAATTCAATTCGCAACGTATATAGCTACATCTAGTGTTATTTAAAACAATGGAGTCTTTTCGAGTCACTGAATTCCTCTTACATTTGAATTAATCAGAAGAACAGCCTTTTCCTTTGTTTTAGGGAGTCGCGATGTAGTACAGATGGGGTTTTATGAAATTTAACCTTCGCATTTGAATTACTCTGGATTCGGGTTTTCTAGCTAGCATAGCAAAAAAAAAAAATCATTATTATTGCGTCACTCGTATTTGTTAGATAATGGCAAAATTCAAATTTAGTTTTCAGTGTGTTACCCTTCATTTGACATTTTGTCTTTCTGACAAAATGCATAACTAAAATTACTTGAAATAATGTAACAAATCACGTTGAAGACTTTATTATATTAGTTATGGCTTTAACTAACAGAATAGAAAACGAGTCTTTCAAAGAAAACTTTTTATTTGTAATTCCAATGAGAATGCGGTCTATTCAGAAACCTTTTATTGTGCAAGGTAGGTTTTATTTTCAAAATTATGACTATTGTTGTGTATTATTTATCACAGCTAAAGCACTATTTGAACCGTATCTGCAACAATATGAACATAATCATACAGGTACCTTTCTCTCTGACTGGAAAAATAAACTGCTTCTCAACTCGATCAGAAAAAATAAATCCCGTAGTAGCTATATAAACCAATAATTGAAACCCAATAATGCATCAAAGGCGAAACTCTTCTTTCTATTTTCCTCAGCTCCATGGCATTAATTCAACCTACTTCCTTTCACCAAGGAAGTGTAATCGTAGTGTGTGTGTTTTTGAGGTAAAGGTGGATGACGTATTAAATGAGGTGGACAGCAAGATTGACTAAAGGAACTGGGCATGGAGATATAAAGGGGCCCAAACACTGAACGATTGTCTGTATCGTTCGCAAAAACATTGTGTGGATTTGTCTGAATGCAAAAGTGGGCGGAGTTTCGTGGTCTGAACGATCTCAGCGGGAATCTGTCACGACCAGGTTGTGGGCCATGGTGGCTTATGACTTATGTCTGTCATACACAGGTCGTTTAATGTATGTGTATGTCTGCCAATATAACGCTATCGCGCACGTCTTTTCTAGAGATGACGCCATGTCTTCTCGAGACAAAATCTTTGTTCAGACTGAAATTTGTGTGGAGATCGTTCATACTGTCTTAATAGTGTACTATACGTGTGTGTGTGTCGATAACTATACTGTGCAGCTCGGGGCCGAAAGGACGCTGCAAAAACCATTTAGTAATGCCTACAATGCACCACGAGAGGTGCACTGACACAAGGAGAAGTCCCAGCGGCGGCCAGCAGCGATAATAAGGCTACTCTGCAGGCAGCAGTGGTCAAGGCCGATAGAATTAACAGGTTAACCCACTGCCGCTTGAAATTTTTGTCGTATACGCATCCATGACGTCAGTAGGTTCAAAAGGGGTCCTAGGCTGAACCAGTGTTGCCACACGTACGATAATTATCGTACAAGTACGATAAAAACGGCCTTGGTACGATGCACGATAGCATTTTCCATTATCGCACGGTTAGTGCGATAATTCTAAGGTGTTGATAGGTAATTAATTACAAATATAAATGGTCGGTGAACTCCTCCATGCAACAGGCTAATTTCTATAAAAAAAGAAAGAATTATTTCGGAGTCCGTACATGGCTTGCCGCCGCTTGTCTCCAATTGTAACGTGGTTCAAAGGCTATTGGAACAGTGGGAGGCACTGAAGCTATTTTTCTCGGAGAAGTGGCTCGCTGAGAAACTATTAGCAACATAGTTGATTATCAACTCCCTTCATGATCCTTTCATGAAGTTATATCTCTTGTTCCTTGACTGGGTTCTTCCAAAGTTTACTGAGTTCAACAAATTTTTCCCGTCAGATAAAGCAGTAATAACAGTTCTCCATGATAAAGTGTCCATGCTATTCAGAGACCTCCTTCTCTCATTTATGGACAGGAACCAAATGTACCTATGGAGTTAAAGTTATGCAGGGATTAAAAAAAAACCCTCCATACAGGAAAAGAAAGCTCAACAGCAGGAGTTTTATCAGAGGTGTAGAAGTTCCTTGTAGTGGCATCCACACAAATAAAGAAAGAGGTATAATTTCAATGATGGTGTCCTGTCAAAAGTTAAGCTCTCTGTCCAAAAAATGCTCTCATCAGAATCAGAGAAAGAATCCCCTCCTTATTCCCTCTTGCATCTGAGCTTCCTCTGATTGTACCCCAGATGACCACTCACTACTTCAAAAGCTGGATGATCAATGGAGAATGTTTCCCATTTGCAACATGAACTTAAACATCTCGTTAATGAGTCACCTGATAAGTTCTGGGGAGAAGTGTCCCCAAAAAGAGTCTTGTTTTTTCAGACGTAGCCAATTTTGCTCTAACTGCTCTTTGCTTGCCGCACTCTAATGCTCAATGCGAACGAGTGTTCAGTAAAGTTAAAACTCTTTAAAAACTAAACAAAGAAACAGAATGAAAACAAGGACAGTTAATGGGGCTCTTCTCTCTGCTAGTTGCACGTTTATCATGTTCAGCTGGTGAGTCTCCTATAACAATATCATCCAGATATGGATAAGCAAAATCATAAAAAGCTAACAATTGGGAAATGAACTTCTGAAATATTGCAGGAGCAGAATGGATACAAATGGTAAGCGAAATATCTATATAGACCCAAAATGTGT